>NC_043716.1:11169365-11178458 GCF_006229205.1 Suricata suricatta | reverse complement strand
AAAAAAAAAAAAAAAACTGCACGTAAATACAAAAACTTTGGTAATTTCGTTTCTGAAACTTCTATACTATACTTTAGAATTTTTACCAAAAATAAAGAAATATACTATTATTATCACATGCACTGCAAAACAAATTAAAAAAAAATCTGTGATCTGATTAGATGTTATCTCTCATGATAATGTACGTTGAACAGGGAAATACCATAATTTTATTACAAATCTCACTGGTAAATATGAAATAGCTTTTCCTAGTTAAATAATTTCCCCCCTCTTTACTCACTACTCTATAAATACATTTGCAATGATATGAGCCACACAGAAATAAGCATTTCAGTCCATTATTTCCCCCCAATTAAATAACCAATGCAGAGTTGAGACTTGAAATAAAATCTGGGTCACTATGAAATCATAAGATGGTTAACTACTGTGGGCCAAGGGGAGAATTAACAATAAATGCAGTGCCACAGAGTGCATCTGACATAAGCCCAAAGATGTGGCCAATGAAATTCCCTCTAATCAAAGAAAGCTGATAATTATGAAATTCCCTTCACTTAAGGTCCATGTTCGGAAACTCTAAGTGCAGAAAAATCAGAAACCTCATAAACATTCACCATGCACTGAGCATGAGGCACAGAAGCCAGAGGCGGTGAAAGTATCCTGTTTATCTCTGCCTGATTGTCCCTAAAGCAGTGAATTGCAGAGCATGCTACAGAGCTTTCCAGGTAGGCAATCTCACTTGATGCTACATAGTCCCAGTTCCATTTTGTAAATGAGAAAACTGGCCCAAGAAGGGACTGTCAGGATTCCAACCCAAATCTAAATAAGCATACACCACCTCAGGAAGCAGAATCCAAATGTTTGTGGCATGAATGAATGAATGGTTCCTTCATTCATGGAGAGTGCAAGTCTGTGCCTTTCCTGTGAACCTACTTTCTATCGGTAATAAGGGAAAGGGTAAGTATTTCATGAAGCATGGCTCCATACCCGGTCAGTTAACTTGCAAAAGTGAGGTAAATCGCACCCCTCCATTTTTACAAATGGAGATAAAGAGACTTGAGAGATCAAAGATGACTTATCCAAGGTCATGCAGCTCCCAGAAGCTTACAATTAACAGCTGTCAGCAATAATCTGCAACTGTATCTATAGCACCCGATGTAATAGGTAGTTTCAAGTGCTTTTACAAGATTTTTCTCATTCGATCCCAACAACTCTCTAAGTGGGAACTTATTATTTTAGAGATGAAGAAACAGGGCGGTTAAAGGGGCCTTCACAGCCTGCTGCTAATTAGTTCGGGGTCCAGCGTTCCATATTCAGGTGATCGAGATGAATGAACCAAAGAACATGAGAATTTAAGTAATAATGGTCACAGTTCTACCCCTGGAAATGGAGCCCTACGAGAGAGAGCTCCCTCGGCATTCAGTAGGACTAAAATAGGCGCGGAGGCTTCTCGAGGGCGGCCAAGGGGAGCCTCCCAGCCAAGGCACCCAGAAAAGGATTCGCCTCGCGCCCGCAGCCCGCGGCCTAGGCCGGAGGCGGCCAGGCGCCCCCGGGACAGACGCGGCGGTGCACCAATCACCGCAGGAAAGGGAGGCGGAAGCAACCAACAGGAGCTCAGGAAGGCGTCCAGCGGAAGTTGCCGCCCCCCCAAACTGTCAAGCGAACCGCCCGGGTGGAAGGGGCCCGGGCTGGGGGGAGGAGGGTCCAGGCGGCCGCAGGGAGGGGAGGTAGCCAGGTCGCCAAACACTCTGGCCAGCAGACGAGAGCAAAGAAGACCGAGAGCGCGAGAGGGTTGCTCGAACTAAGCCGCGCCCGATCCCTCCCTGGTCTAAGCGCCTCAACCCAGAGACCAGCCCTGGAGCCGAGGCTCGGGACTAACGGACGTCCCAGCCGTCCGCGCTGGCGGCTGAGGATGCAAGTCCGTCCCCGCGGCCCGGGGGGCCTGCCCAGGCCCAGCTCGGCGGCCCAGGGCCTCACCTTGAGCCGAGAGCTGTCGGACACTGTTCACGAATTGCTCCAGGGCAGACGCCATGTTTCCCCCGCGGCGGCCCGAGCAGCAGAGGCAGCTCACGCGGGAAAAAGCGGCTGCTCTGGAAGGAGGGGCCGCGGCGATCCACCACAGGGCCTCAACCGCGGCCCGACGTCACTTCCGCTGACTCAAGCACCGCGAGATCTCACCTACCTGGGAGCCGGTTACTGTTTCCATGGAAACAGTTTCGCTACTCACCGTAGCCGGAAGTTCGCTTTCTTTCCCTTCGCTTTTTATCCGGTTCTCTGGTGAAGTTCCTCCTGCTGTTTATTGGGCATGTGGGCAAAGGAAGATGCTAAACTCAAAATTAGGCGCAGATTTCCCGGATTTTGCTTGGAATGACCGTTCCGTTTTCCACGTACGCAAATCCTTCAAGCCTGGATTAATTGCCACCTCTTCCACGAGGCTTTTCCTATAGTGAAGATTGGAGCCAGGCGGGCTGCCTGGATTCAAATCTCTTTCCTACTATAGTAGCTGTGTGACTTTGGACACGTTTATTTGGCCGTCCCCTGCCTTGTATTGCCCATCTGTAAGACTCTTCTAATAACCTCAACAGAACAGTGCATAGTGCATAGTGAGAACTGCATTTTCATTCAGGTATATGTTGAGTGGATTTCCCCATTTGTAATTGATCTGACCTACCTCCAATTGACTCCCAAAGCACTTTGTTCCTCTCATATAGCCACTGCCACTGTGTTGCAGAAATTGTCTCCAAAGTCCATACCATATCCATTGCTCTCCCCCCCCCCCGCCCCCCATATCCATTGCTCTTAACTGGCCTGGAGTTCCTTAAATTGAAGCATCTTTCTTATTCATCTCTGTATCTTCTAGGGGCCTTACCACAGGATCTGGTGCATAGTAGGGACTGAGCAAATAAGCGTACATTTTAAATTTCATCCAACATATTTATTGAGCATTAACAACGTGCTGTATTAGGTGCTATGAATACACTGGTGTGTAAAAACAGTCGTGATCCTTCTTCCTTGAAGATAATGAACAAATAAAGACGCCCCCCCCCCCCCCAAAAAAGCAGTAGTGCTCTGAAGGAATGGAACAAAGTTCTGTAGGATCATGCAATGGAGGAAACTGACCTAGCCTGGGAACAACTGGAAAGGCTTTCTTAAAGACATGACATAAGATGATCTCTGAATAAAGAGTAGGAGGTAAGAGGGAAAGAATTTTCCTAAAAGAACAGCATGTGGTAAGACCCTGTGGTGGGAGGGAGTTTGCTATCTGAGACCGAGGAGCTAAAAGTAGCTCATGATGGTTGGAAAGCAGTAGTATGAGATGGGGCTGTGAGGTAGACAGGGACCACATCAAGTCAGCTGCATTAAGGATAGTAGACTTGAGAAGATGGGGAAACTGCTGAGAGTTTTATATAACTGAGTAGCGTCATTGGATTTGCATTTAGAAAATACCATGAATCACTTATTTTTAAAATTTTTTAATGTTTATTATTGAGACAGAGAGAAACAGAGTGTGGGTAGGGAAGGGGCAGAGAGAGACACACACACAGAATCTGAAGCAGGCTCTAGGGTCTGAGCTAGCTGTCAGCACAGAGCCAGACGCAGGGCTCGATCCCCCAAACCGTGAGATCATGACCTGAGCCAAAGTCGGAGGCTCAACCGACTGAGCCACCCAGGTACCCTGAGTCATGGATCACTTTTTGGAAGATATTCTAGTAGTCAACATGAAATATAATAATAATAATAGTTGTATATTGAAAGAATAGATTGAAATAGATTGGTAAATTTGGGATATGTTTAGATGAATGACTTTAACACTTGTACTCTAAGATGGAAATGCCCCTAAATGTTCTATGGCAGCATTTGATCCTGAATCTTTGATCATTTGCAACACATAAGACAGATATTTTGACTTAGGAGATACACTTCTATAGATATACATGGATTTTAATGAAAGCCAAAAAACATGTGGAGTCCAGCACTAGAGTAATTCAAAATAGCCACAGCTGCTAATCCTACTTTGAAATCTGTTGCCTATTTGGATTGCCAGCTGTTCCCCAAATATGGTTCTCCAACCAGCAGCATCAGCTTTATCTGGGAACTTCTTAGAAATGCAAATTCTTGAACCCACACTCTAGATTCAGTGCATCAGGAACTCTGCTGGCGGTTACCTGCTGCGTGAGGTAAACTCAGGTAATCCTGACGCACGCACGCACGCGCATTAAATTGGCACAGAGGAGCTACGATACAAATTATACTCGTTTCAAAATAGCTAAGACTCATTCTACCCTTCTCTTCCTCTCCAGAAGGAAGTGACTGAAAGAGATTAAGGTTATAAGGATAACCTTGAATATATTCCAATTTACATTTTTTTAAAAAATCTAGTCATTTGTAAAATCGTCAATTACTTGAGACACATTTTACACCCACTCCAGTGGGTGGTGATGCTACATTTAATCATTTGTTCTTTCATTCTTTGAACACACATCTACTCTGTATCTAATATGTGTCAAGCTCTGTGTCTGTGAAGAGACAGCAAGTCCTTGCCTGCATGAAGTTCTGGTCTGGGGAGTAAGACAGTAAGCCAGCAAATGAACAAAATAACTTCAGGTAGTTAGTATATGTTTTGAAGAAATCCACGTTGGCAACTGGGTACAGGAAGGTCAGGAAATGTTTCTGAGACCTGGAGGATGAGAAAAGCCGTTAAAAGAGATCCAGGTAAAATTCCAGAGAAAGAGGAGCAAACATGGTATACAAAGATATTAAGGCCCAAAGAAGCTTGTGTTTCTGGAAAAGAAAAAAATGTCAGTGTGCCTAAAACATGGTGAAGGAGGAGGATCCTGGTGCATCTCAGCTGAGTACTGCTTTTCGGTAACAATAGTGATCATCTCTTAGATTTGTTCAGCTTTTTCAATTTGTAAAGCATTTTCAGATCCAGTAGATATTTGCAAATTCATCAATGAAATAGCTTTACTAAGTAAAGTGACTCAAAAGAAGGGAATAGTTAACCAAAAAAAAGAAAAAAAAGGAAAGGAATAGTAGATAACACTGAGAAAAAAAAACAGTGTCAGGCACTATCCACACACTCCATTTCTATTCGGAGATTCATGTGGTTCCAGGGAACCGGACTTGGAGATCTGAGCAAAGTGGCCCAGGGAAACAATCCTCACATGACAGTCCCCTCAAGCAACCCTGGGCATATGACTTAGCAAAGTAAGTCAGTCAGAGAAATACAAATGCCATATCATCTCACTCATATGTGGAATTTAAGGAAGAAAACAAATGAGCAGAAGGGGAAAAAAGAGAGACAAACCAAGAAAGAGACTCTTAACTATAGAGACAAACTGATGGTCACCAGAGGGGGTGTGAGAGAGAACGGGTGAAATAGGTGACAGGGATTAAAGAGTACATTTAACATGATGAAAAAAATTATAATATGGTTTGAAGGAGTTTCCAGTGTTTGTAGATGTAAAATGTGACAACTCTAACAGAAAATGGGAGGACAAATGGACTTTCTAGTGGTAAGGATTCTTTTCTTTTTAATTTTTTAAATGTTTTATTTATTTTTGAGAGGGAGAGAGAGACAGTGTGAGCAGGGGAGGGTCAGAGAGAGAGGGAGACACAGAATCTGAAGCAGGCTCCAGGCTCTGAGCTAGCTGTCAGCACAGAGCCCGACGTGGGGCTCGAACCCACGAACCGTGAGATCATGACCTGAGCTGAAGTCGGACGCTTAACCAACTGAGTCACCCAGGCAACCCTATAGTGGTAAGGTTTCTATATTCTACTTGAAGTGGTAAAATATTTATTACTAGTAGTATATAAAAAGTTAAGTATTATAACTACTAAAAAATAAAATTCAATCATACATTAAGAATACTAATAATTTCAAGTAATTCTAAAGAAGTCAGGAAATCAAAAGCAGAGGAAATAGTAGGCCTAAATCTAACAACATGCACAATTACATTAAATATAAATGGTTTAAACATACCAATTAGAGAACTGAGATTGTCAAAATGGATCAAAAAATAGATCCAAGTGCATGTTATTTACAAGAAACTCAGCTAAAATTAGTGCAAAGATAAAAAGTAAAAGGATGCGAGATATGCCTTGAAAACATAGTGAAAAGAAAGTTGGAGGTGATTGCATCAATATCAAACATAGTAAGATTATGTACAGAGAGTTGTTCATAGAGTTATGTACATAGAGTTGTTCATATTCTCTTAGTATCCTTATAGCGTTTGCAGATTCTGTAGTGATATATCCTACATGGAAAATAACAGATAAAAACAATGGTGAAAGAGTCAATTCACCAAGAGGATATAACAATCTTAAGTGTATGTAAATCTAACAGAACCCCAAAATGTATAAACCAAAAATTGGTTTTAAAAACCCTGAAACTGAGGCTCCTGGGTGGCTCAGTCAGTTAAGCGTCTGACTTTGGCTCAGGTCATAATCTCACAGTTCGTGGGTTCAAGCCCTGGGTTGGGCTCTGTGCTGACAGCTCAGAGCCTGGAGCCTGCTTCAGAGTCTGTGTCTTCCTCTCTCTCTGCTCCTTCCCTGCTCTCACTCTGTCTCTTTCTCTCTCAAAAATAAATAAACATTAAAAATAATTACGAGCATTAAAAAAAAAACCCAAACCCTGCAAAGGACAAATTCATAACTATAATTGGAGAATTTAATTTAATTGCCCTGCAAGTAATTGATAGAATAACTAGACAGCAAATCAGTAATGAAATAGAAAAAACAAACAACACCATCAACTGACTGTATCTAATTGACATTTAATATAATCTTTACCCGGTAACAGCACAGCACACATTCTTTTCAAGTGCCCCTGGAACATTCACCAAGATATACCATACAGTGCATCATAATACAGGTCTCAACAAACTTAAAAGAATTGGAATCATACAAGGCATGTTCTCTAAATAATGGAATTGAAGAAGAAATCAAAACACAAAGATAACTGAAAACTTTCTAAATACTCGGATATTAAAGAACACACTTCTAAAGAGTTTATGGGTTGAAGTAGAAGTCTCAAGGGAAATCAGAAAAAAATTTAGAACTGAATGAAAATAAAAATACAAAATATCAAAATTTGTGAGATCAAGCTAAAGCAGTGCTTAGAGAAAATAGTAAAGCATTACACATTATATTCTAAAAGAAGAAATTCTTAAATCAACAATTTAAACTTCCACAAAAACTACAGATTAATATCCTTCATGAACATAAACACATAAACCCCCAACAGAATATAAGCAAATTGAATTCAGCAATACATGAAAAAAGGTCATACCATGACTGAGTAGGGTTTATCTCAGGAATATGTGCGTTGTTGATTGTTTGAAAATCATTGTAAGGGCCCCTGGGTGGCTTAGTCGATTGAGCGTCCGGCTTCGGCTCAGGTCATGATCTCGTGGTTCATGGGTTCGAACCCCATGTCAGCCTCTGTGCTGACAGCTCGCTCAGAGCCTGGAGCCTGCTTCAGATTCTGTGTCTCCTTCTCTCTCTCTGACCCTCCCCTGTTCGCACTGTCTCTCTCTGTCTCTCAAAAATAAAGACATTAAAAAAAAATTTTTTTTTAATTATTGGAATCCATCATATCTACAGCCTGAAGAAGAGAAAACTGTGTGATCATATACTCAGATGCATGCAGGAAAAGCATTTGTCAATATGCAACATCCATTCATGATTTTAAAAAACTCTCAGAAAATAGGCATAGAAAGACACTCCTTAATTGGATTAAAAAAAGGGTGGGGGACAGTCTACAGAAAGCTCACAGCTAACATGATTCTTAATGGTGAAAAAGTGAATTCTTTCCCCCAGGATGAGAAAAAAGACAAAAATAAATTTTAAAATCCTAAAACAAAACAGCTAGTCAACACTGAAATGTCTTCATGTTTAAAATCTTTGAGGCTTTGAGGAGTCTGGGTGGCTCAGTCAGTTAAGCATCTGACTTCAACTCAGGTCATGATCTCATGGTTCCTGGGTCCAAGCCCCTCATTGGCTCAGTGCTGACAGCTCAGAGCCTAGAGCCTGGAGCCTGCTTCCGATTCTGTGTCTCCCTCTCTCTCTGCCCCTCCCCCACTCTCACTGTCCCTCTCTCTATATAAATAAAATAAATAAATGTTAAAAAAATTTTTTAAACGGTCACATGCTGAATAATTTCATTTATCTGCAATTTCCAGATTAGGTAAATCCATAGGGATAGAGACTAGATTAATGGTTGCCAAAGGATGGGAAGAGGTAGGAGGGAGTGGGAAGTGACTGTGAATAGAAATGTCATTACTTTTTGAAACGAAGAAAATATTCTGGAATTAATTAGTGGTGATGGTTCACAACTTCACGTTATACGAAAAACAGCTGAATTATACTACCAAATTGTAAAAGGGTGAAAGATTATGGCATGTGAGTTATATGTCAAAACTGAACAGAAAGGGGTGCCTGGGTGGCTCAGTTGGGGTCTGACTTTGGCTCAGGTCATGATCTCACAGTTCGTGAGATTGAGCCCCACTTCGGGCTCTGCGCTGACAGCTTGGAGCCTGGAACCTGCACTGGATTCTATCTCTGTCTCTCTGCCCCTCCCCTGCTCATGCTCATGCTCATGCTCTGTCTGTCTGTCTCTCTCTCTCTCTCTCTCTCTGAAATATATATTTTTTAAAAAACATAAAAAACTGAACAGAAAAAATATACTATGCCTTGAGTATGTATGTTTCATAGTTTCCTTAGATAGGAAGTAGATAGAAGATACCATGACATTTATAGCCCAGTTGGTTCGTATGCTGTCTGGGCCCGCCAAGTTTTCTGTCTGCCTCAGGCAAGGATTATCTCTCCGTTGAGTGAGCCAGTAAACAAGATTTGCATCTGGAGGCTGGAGATTGCCATTTCCTGGTCAAAACAACTTTGGCGACTGTCTTGCTGAGCTAGACGTGAGTGGCCAAGGCACACAAAAGATCAAAACCATATTCAGTGTTAGTTCTCCATCCCCCAAGATTGCTGAGGCAAAGTCGGGGCGCTTCTTTGATATGCATTCGACTCTGTAGCCTGCCTAGGTCAGCTTGCCTTGTTTTCCCCCCTGAAGACTATATAAAGAACAGTTCT
>NC_043716.1:11161471-11169265 GCF_006229205.1 Suricata suricatta | reverse complement strand
TTTGGCGACTGTCTTGCTGAGCTAGACGTGAGTGGCCAAGGCACACAAAAGATCAAAACCATATTCAGTGTTAGTTCTCCATCCCCCAAGATTGCTGAGGCAAAGTCGGGGCGCTTCTTTGATATGCATTCGACTCTGTAGCCTGCCTAGGTCAGCTTGCCTTGTTTTCCCCCCTGAAGACTATATAAAGAACAGTTCTTTAAATAAACGCTCTCTTTCGCCTGATCGGAGAACCGTGAGTTCTGTCTTTACTCTCTGCGTCTCCCTCTCCTGCCCTCCTTTTTTCTCTCTCTCCCTCAGGAGAAGGACCCGAGACGATTCTCCACCCTGCCGGTCGGGGAGGACGAAACAGGTACCACCGATCGCCTGGGCGGCCCTGGCCATCGGGTTACGACAATTGACGCCTCAACGCGGGGCTCAGTAAAGTAACGCGACCCTGAGCGCGGGTTACGACAGTATGCAAAAATTAAAGGCTCAAAGATTTCAATGTTTATTTATTTTTGAGAGAAATAGACAGAGCACGAGCCGGGGAGGGGCAGAGACAGAGAGGGAGAAAGAATCTGAAGCAGGCTGCAGACTCTGAGCTGTTAACCAGAGCCCAATGCGGGGTTCGAACCCACAAACCATGAGATCATGACCTGAGCGGCAGTCAGATGCTTAACCGACTGAGCCACCCAGGTGCCCCAGTATGTGACCCTTTATGTCTGGCTTCTTTTACTTAGCATAATGTCTTCACGGTTCATCCATGTTGTAGCATGTCACAATGTCCTTTCTTTTCAAAGCTGAATACTATTCCACTGCATGGATAATATCATATTTTGTTTATCTGTTTATCAGTTGATAAGTGTTTGGGCTATTACCACCTTTTGGTTATTATGAGTAATGCTGTTATGAACATTCATGTATAAGTTATGGTATAGATATAGTTTTTCGGTGTTCTTGGGTTTATAGCCAAGAGTGGAATTTCTGGGTCAGACGGTAATTTGAAGTTTACCTTTTAGAGGAATGGCCAAACTATTTTCTATTTTCTAAAGTTGTGGCCCCATTTTACAAGCCTACCAGTAATGCATGAGATTTCTTGTTACTGTACATTCTTTCTGCATTCAAAATATTCAGTCTTTTCAATTTTAGCTGCTACTAGGTATGTAGTGGTATCTCATTGTGGTTTGGATTCGCATTTCTGTAATGAGTAATGGTGCGGAGTGTCTTATCTGTGCCTCTTGGCCATATATTCTTCGGGGAAATGTCTATTCATACCCGCTGCTCATTTTGTGTTGAGTTATTTGTCTTCTCACTGTGGAGTTGTAAGAGTTCTTTACATTCTCTAAGAGTCCTATTCCAGATATACAATTCACAAATACTTTCTCTCATTCTGTGGGTTATCTTTTTACTTTCTTGGTAGACCTCTTTGAAGCATAAAAGCTTTAAATTTTGATGCAGTCTTTTGTTTTTTCTTGGGCAGAGCATATTTGAGAAGCATCCTAACAGACCCTCCCCTTATGAGCTGGCTTCTTTCTCTGTACCCGTTTTGCTGTATAAGCTTAAGCCATAAGGGTTTTTTGCAGCCCCAGAAAGGGAAGGGGAAATTGCAGCCGTTAGAACAGAAAGGTCATTTGATTTGAAGTCAGTTTTTTGGTTAAGATTTCTGAATTCTAAAAATTCCCTCCATGTAGCCAAGGAAATGCATGGTGGTCTTTGCCATGGAGAGCACTCTACATGAAGGGAGTTTCTAGACACCTAGGAAGAAATGGGAGAGGCGTCTGGAACCAGGAGCTTGAGAGGAATATTAGATAGGGAAGCAGTCAGATGCTGGCCCTGGCTTCTTGTCACCCTGGAGTCCAAAGTCTCAAGGGCCAGGTCAGTTAGAGACCACAGCATTCCCAGAGCTCTCCTGGCATCACGGGGGGAGGGGTTAAGCCCTCTGAGAAGTATCCTGTAATCTGGGGCCGGATCAGCACAGCCCCTCACTGTCAGGCTGCAATATCTGAGAGAGGTGTCTAGCACCAAGTGGACGTAAGGGAGCATCCTGCACAGGCCATGCTGTGGCTCACGTGTACCCAGGGCTGCAAGGAGACAGTCAGCATATAGAGGCTGCAGGGCAAGGACTCTGTGAAGAGGCAGCAAGCCAGGACCACAGGAATCTCAGTGAAGACCAGCGCAGGGGTGGGGACTGGTACAAGCAGCTACACCCCGTAGAGAGAGCAAGAACAGCAAGCGGACTCAAGCTTCTGCCCCCCCTACCACCGCGGAGGGATCAAGCCTTATTCTTGCAGCAACCATGTTGGCTGGCAGGAGTCACCAGCAAACACCAGCCTGAAGAGTGGAGGAAGAGCCAGGTCCAAGTGGTAAGGTGGCGGTTAGGAGCTCCTATCTACTTTATCCAAGGGCAATGTTTGGGGCAGGCAGGGTCCTCTGCTAAGAGGGCACAATAACGCTTTTTATCATAGAAATCAGCTTTTACGCACTTTAGGCTATTTTTAATTCACTGAGAACTTTTGGTGCGCCTTTTGTGTGCTTAGCATAAGAAGGACCTGCGGAAGCATGTAGCCATGGCCTGTGGGTGAATGAAAGAGCGTATGGAAAGCCTCTGTGCAGTGCCTAGTACAGTCAGCCCCCAGTACATGTGAGTTCTCTGTCCACCTATACCAGTTAGCAGAAAATATAGATTAATGCAGAGCCTGGAGCATCATATGATGGAAAGAACTGGTTTGAAGTCATATGGACTTGATCTGCAGGCCAGCCGTGTGACCTGGGAAAAGTTAGTCTACCTCTCTGAAGCTATTTCTACCCCGTGAAATGAAGATACTGACCTTATAGGGTCATTGTGAAGATACAACAAGATAAAGTGCCGGCACGCCGTGTAGGTCACCACGACTGATAAAACAGCATGCGACGTAATACAACGCATACAGACTGAGTGCTTACTATGTGTGTGACTCAGTTCTGAAAGCTTTAAGTGTAAAAAGTCATGTAATTCCACAAGAACCCTATGAGTGGGTGCTAGTAGTATTATTCCAATTTTGGAAACGAGGACATTTAATCTAAGTGATGTTTAAAGACATGTCAAGATGTCATAGATGATAAGTGCCAGCATCAGGATTTTTTTTAAAAAGAGGCAGTTGAACTCCAGAGCTTGGGCTCCCTACAGTGCAAAGATCAGGCACCAGGTTCCAATCAGAGCCACTAAAACATGGAGAGCGTTTCACAGAGCTTGGCATGTGAGAGACACTCAGTGAAGAATCGATGTCATTATGTACAAGGTGGCACTTGGAGTCTGACTGCTTGAATCCCAATTCTAACACTTACTAGCGATCTAGTGTATTAGTGATCTATTGATGTGTAACATTAACCCAAAACTCAGAGGTTTGAAATGACATTTGCCATCTCACAATTTCTGACTTACAAATCTGAGAGAAGCCAAGGTGGGTGGTTCTGAGCCAGGGTTTCTCGTGAGATTGTAGTCAAGATATCAGTTGAAGATGCATCATCCAAAAGCTTGACTGGGGTGGAAGGGTCTGTTTCTAAGGTGGCTCACTCACATGACTAATGTCAGGTGGTCTCCATTCCTCTCCAGTTATTGGCAGGAGGCCTGAGTTGCTTAACATGGGGACCTCTCCATGGGGCTTCTTGAATGTCCATAGACATGGCAGGGAGAGTAGTGAGAGAGAGAGAGAGAGAGAGAGAGAGAGAGAGAGAGAAGCCCCAATGTCTTTTAATGACCTATTCCTTCACCATGTTATTGGTCAAAAGTGAATAAGTAAATCCAGCCATATCCAAGGGCACAGGAATTCAGCTCCATCTTTTGAAGGGAGATGTATCAAAGTCATTTACTTAAAGTGACCACACTTCGGCGCCTGGGCGGCTCAGTTGGTTAAGCATCCGACTTGAGCTCAGGTCATGATCTCGCGGTTCGTGGGTTCCAGCCCCTCTTTGGGCTCTGTGCTGACCGTTCAGAGCCTGGAGTCTGTTTCAGATTCTTTGTCTCCCCCTCTCTCTCTGACCCTCTCTGCTTGTGCTCTATCTCTCTCTGTCTCAAAAATAAATAAACATTAAAAAAATTTTAAATGACCATACCAAGGGGCAAGTTATTAATCTCTCAATGCTTCCGTGTTTTTATCCTTTTAAATGGATTAATATTAGTATTCTTCATGGCAACTTTGTGGGGTTCAGTGAGACATTCATGTGAAGAGCCCAGATGGTACCTGACACGTAGGAGGCATTCATATACCTTAGCTCTGATTACCACTTATTATTAGCCATGCAAAACATGGCTATGTCTCTTGTCTCTTGGTCTCAGGTTTTTCACCTGTCAAAGGGGATTAGTGATATCTACTCTCCTCAAGGCACACAAAAACTGTTTGCTGAACGCATGCACAAATGAATTTATTGAATACATACTACGTGTCAGATCCTGTTCTAGGCACTAAGAACATAAAACTAAACAAACCAGACAAGGTTGTATCCTTATGAAACATACATTCCAAAAGGGAAGACAAAAAATAAAAAGCCACAAGTAAATAATAAAGCAACTCATTTTATTTTATTTTAAAAATGTTAATGTTTTTATTTATTTTTAGAGGGAGGAGGGGCAGAAAGAGGGAGACACAGAATCCAAACTAGACTCCAGGCTCTGAGCTGTCAGCACAGAGCCCAATGAGGGGCTTGAACTCATGAACTTCGAGATCATGACCTGAGATGAAGTTGGACACTTAACTGACTGAGCCACACAGGCACCCAATAAAGCAAATCATTTTAGAAAAAGGAAAAAAACGTGGGATTGTACGCAACATTGAATGCAGCGAGGTACCACCAATATACCCACCAGAGTGGCTAAAAAGGCTGACGACATCAAATGTTGGAGAGTATGTGAAACAAACAGAACTTTCATACATTGTGGGTGTGTAAAATGGTGCAATTGGTTAGAAAACCGATCTTAGTTTCTTATAAAACTAAACACACACCTTTCCTAGGACTCAATGATCCCTAGGTATTTACTCAAGAGAAAAGAAAATCCACACAAAGACTTGTATGAGTTCATAGCTGCTTTATTCATAAAAGCCCCAAACTAGAAATAGTGCAATGCCCATCAATGGGCATTGGGAAAATGGACAAAACGACATATATTCATGCAATTAAATAGAATCCAGCATAAAAGAACCTTCTGATACAACATGAACAACATGAATGATTCAAAAACATGCTAAGTGAAAAGTCAGTTGCAAAACAAATATATAGCACATGATTCCATTTATCATTCTAGAACAGGCAAAACTCATCTATGGTGGGAAAAAAAAGAACAGTAGGAGATAGGGCTGATGGAAGAGCAGGAAGGAACTATCTGGGAAGATGGAGATTTCTAGAGCTGCACTGTTTGACATGCAGGCCACCAGCCATGTGGATTTTTTAAAAAAATTTTAATGTTTCTTTATTTTGATAGAGAGTGTGCCAACGTGAGGCTCAAGCCCACAAATCGTGAGGTCATGACCTGAGCCAAAACCAAGATTTGGATGCTTAACCAACTGAGCCACCCAGGCACCACTATGTGGATTATTAAATTAAATTATTTAAAGTTAAATAAAATAGAAACTTGTCTCCACAGGTGCAATAGGCACATTTTGATCACTCACAGTCCCATGTGGCCAGTGGCTGCTGTATCCAGATAGCATTGTTCCATATCTTGCTAGGGATAAATTCCTGGGGGTGAGTTGTCAAATCTAATGGAATGATAAAGTTAAGATTTGTGCATTTCATTTGCAAAATTTACCTTTAAATATATTGAACCCTCTTAAAGCTACCTAGGCTGATGTGTTTGGGGGTGGGGTATGCTGCTGTCTGTAGCTTACTCTGAAATGCACCCAAGAAGAAGATGGGCTGATGGAAGGCTCGGGAGGTGCACTGACGTTTGGTAAAGCAAATATAGCAAACTGTTAACTGCGGGATCCAGGTGGAGGGCATATGTATCTTCATGATACAAGTCTCTCAACTCTTCTGGGTGAAAACTTTCATAAGATGACAGAGAAACACATGGTGACATAATTACAGAATGAATATCCCAGTGGAGAAACACAGTGGGGAGTCTTAGTTAGGGGGTCAGATAATAGCCAGCCAGACAAGGTTACTGGCAGAATCAGATTCATTCACCTGTTCATTCAGGATGCAGCAATGAATCAAAGTTGGTCTCTTCCCTTGAATCCAGGAGACACCAGGAGAGTAACCACTGTGCCAGGGTGCTGAGGACCTACTATGTGCCTTGGTTGGAGCATGGGTCAGTGGAACAGCACAGCTCGCTTTTTTAACTGTTCTTTTTTTCCATAATATTTTATTGTCAAATTGTTTTCCATACAACACCCAGAACTCTTCCCCATAAGTGCCCTCCACCATCACCACCACCTCTTTTCCCCCTCCTCCTTCCCCTTCAACTCTCAGTTCATTTTCAGCATTCAATAGTCTCTCAAGTTTTGCATCCCTCTCTCTCCCCAACTCTCTTTCCCTCTTCCCTTCCCCCTGGTCCTCCATTAGGTCTCTCCTGTTTTCCTGTTAGACCTATGAGTGCAAACATATGGTTTCTGTCCTTCTCTGTCTGGCTTATTTCGCTTAGCATGACACCCTCAAGGTCCATCGACTTTCCTACAAAGGGCCATATGTCATTCTTCCTCATTGCCATGTAGTACTCCATCGTGTATATATACCACATCTTCTTGATCCACTCTGTTCTACACTGCTTCCTTGTGGCTCTACCTCTCTAGCCTCAGAGTGGACGACCTCACCCTTCCTTCACCATAATTTCAGAAAGATCCAAAAATGTCTGTTCCATCAGGGTGGGGACTTTGTTCACTGCTTGCTGTCCACC
Organism: Suricata suricatta; assembly: GCF_006229205.1. Taxonomy (NCBI): domain Eukaryota; kingdom Metazoa; phylum Chordata; class Mammalia; order Carnivora; family Herpestidae; genus Suricata; species Suricata suricatta. Next base: position 11,162,415 of record NC_043716.1, on the reverse strand, counting down.
ACCAAGCACACAGGAGATACTTAGCAAGTATGTGCCAAGGAAATGTAAGAATGAAAATTGTGGTCTCACTGGCTTCCCTGCCCCCAAGGCCACATTCCCTGCTTCAGGACTTGGAGCTTGCTGCTCTCGGTATCTGGACCACTCGGTCTTTCTGGTTTTTGCATCCTCTATTCTCATCATTTAGGTCTCCGCTCCAGGGTCACCTCCTGCAAGAGGCCTTCCCTGACTACCCTGCCAGTCTTCCCACCTCTTGATCATTAGGTACTTTGGGCATCATCATCTGCTTTTGTTTTTTTCTGCTAAAAAAAAAACCCAACCTATACCAGGGTAAAAAATAATATATACTTATAGATTTATTTGAAAACCACCAGTTTTATTAAGGCTTTGTGATGTTTGCAAGGTGCTTATTTGTCCTACTAACAGCAGCCTCTCCCCAGATATTTGCTGTAAAGCAGGGCGGCTCTCCGAGTGCACATTATCCTGTTTCAGCTCCTTCGTATTGTTGTCACTCTCTGAGAAATTTATTTTTGCCCATTGTGTACCGTTTCTTTGCTTTTCATCTGTCTCCCTTTCTAAGAAGTAAATTCCAGGATGGCAGGAACCTTGTCAGTTTTGTCCACAACCCCGTTCAAGTAATTGCTCAGTGACACAGGCTCGCTCCATCAGCGCGCACGGCTCCCGCAGTCACGCTGCGGCTGTGGGAGGAGGCAGGCCAGGCCAGGGGTCTTGGGAAAAGACGCGAGTGGAGAACAGGGGACCGTGGACTGTCCCCAAAGCCCCGCCCCCCGAGCTCCGCCTCCGCCGGGGCGCCTGCCGCAGCCTCGCTCTGGGGCCAGAGCCTGCGCGCTCTCGCCCCGCGCACCCAGCGCCCCGCGCGCCTCGCGCAGCCCGCGCTGCCCGCGCGCCCGAGCCCGCAGGGATTTCTTCCCCCAGCGCGGTCATGT
>NC_043716.1:11139599-11161371 GCF_006229205.1 Suricata suricatta | reverse complement strand
GCTCGGCGCCGCGCGGGGCCGCCGTTCCCGCTCCGGGGCCCCGAGCCCGGCGGGCCTGAGGCTCTCCTTCCCGGTCCTGGGCCGGGAGCCCGCGTGACCTTGGGGGGTCACCGCCCCGAGCCTCGGGGTGGTCCTCTTGTGAGAGGGGGGCCTGGGGAGGACCGAGGGCGCGGCCCCCGGCACAGCCCTGCGCGCAGGAACTGCCGGCCGTCCTCGAGGGCTTTTCACAAGTCAGGTGAAAAGGAAGCGATATATAGTATCTTTAGTGACTTTTTAAGTTTGGGTGCATTTGGCCGCAAGTCTGAATTTTTTAAATGAGATAAACGTTACATGTAAAGCCCTCTTTGACCCCTGCCACAGTCACGTGCCGGTTTCTTCATCCTCACGAATTTGATGAGTGTCTTTGCCATTCTTTGTTGCCCTCTTCCATGAATGCAGAGTTCCCACTGGTATTTGAGGCCCAGAGAAGTTGAGTGACTTTCTGGACATCACACAATGAGTCAGTGGTCAAGATGGGGTGGGATCAACTTTTTGGCTTATCCCCTTGCCCTGGTGGCCCTGCTGAGCCTGAGCCCACCACATCCCCCTGACTGCCGAGGTGCTGCGCTGAGTCCACCATGGTCCGAGGGGAAATATCCAGGCACGTTTATAGACAGATGGCTTGGTTTGCGAGTTTCAACTGTCTGGTGAAAGGAACGGGCTTTTGCCTTGCACAAACTTAAAGAGGCTGCATGTTTTCTGGCATCCCTTGATTGGCCACCTGGGGTCACCACCGGAAGTTTGATGATGATGATGATGATATTAGAGCCTATTTTGTACCACACGTTGACTGCATTATCTCCCATGTGAGGTAGACAGTATTATCTCCATTGTGCAGGTCAGGAAGCTTGTCCTAAGTCATATAGCCAGCGAGGGGCTCAGCTAGGATTGGAACCCAAGTCTGTCTGCCTCCTAAGCACATTTAGCTTTCCCCACCCCAAAGTCCTCTTCTTTGTCCTGCTCTAACAGTAGTGTTTCTTTTGACTTAAAATGGGTAACTTGACAATAATTGGGTTGTTGAGAGGCAGGTGTTAAAAAGAAAATCAAGCACCATGTCTCTTCGGTAACACCATGCACTTCAGAAGGCGACTTTCACAAAGTTCTGTGTGCTCACTTCTCCCAGCTCTAATAGCCGATTATGAGCTTCAGACTGGAGAGAATACCCTAGTAATTTTTTGCAGCCTCAGTAACACATCCCCCTGCTTTATGTGTGTGTTCGTTTATAGACTGTGCACAGTATTGACAGTCTGGGCCCTTATTTCCGTCCAGAAGTGTATTAGGGCAATAAAATAAAGCCCATCCCCAATGCTGGAAAGGACAGTGACTTTTGCAGTCCTTTGTACAGGTGTGCAGACCCCAGGACTGAGGAGATGAATTACCATTTTCTAAGGATGAGGCAGAGGAATGAAGCTCCTGGGACACTAAGGAAGGGCTGTTCTGGGAGAGACCTGCTGAGCTCTGCTTCTGGAACCATTTCAGAAAACGGGATTTTAATAAATGAACACATGCCCTTTATTGAACATCCCTGGGTCTCCCTTGGCTGGGCTGGCCCAGCGTCTACAGTTAAAAACAACCAATCAACCAACCAAGTTTAATTATGTAGGCAGACTCTGAGAGGTAACCGGGACAGAGGTGGAAGGCAAAGCTCATTTTAACTGACTTGGAATCCCACGTTGTCGGGACAGTTGAGGAACTGAGCCCAGAGAGAGGAAGTGCCTTGACCAGGGTTTCAGACCAAGTGAGTGATGGAGGGAGGGAGAGAGGGCTGGGATGCTGACTGCTGAGGTCCGGTGGTTAGTCTGGGGTCACGCAGCAAGGGGCCAAGACCTCTCACTCCTGTCAAGCGCGCTTTCCACCAGCCTGCACTGCCTCTGAGTCAGAAACCGTAAGTCAAGTTCTGACAGGATCACCCATAAGTGGCCTTGAAAAAGAAATCCTCTGTAAGCCTCAGTTTCCTTATCAGTGAGCCGAGGATAGCAGTTCTGGCCCCTTGTGGGATGTGAGGGTCAAACAAGGGAGAACATATCTTAGCAATAACTACTTGTTTGCTTAACCTCACATCATTCGCAAGAGTATGGCAAGTGTGATCTCAGGTTCGCTGCCTGTACGCCGTGGTGGTCACACTGGGTCTGCAGTGTGCAGCCTCTGGCCTGGCAGAGATACTTCGTGCACCGCACATGTGGGATTTAGGTTCTTACAGCTCCGAGGCCCGGGGTCTGTCTTCCTTCCCTTTGTCCTGGGCCTGGAGAGGTGTGGCACTCTGTAAACTTGATTTGGGCCTCATGACGTGAGGTAGAAACTTATAGTCTGAGAGTTGGGAGATGGTGTTCAGCTCTCAGCAATGCCACTGTTCTGCTGTGTGACCTTCAGAAAATCCCTTCCCTATTCAGAGCCTTGACTGTCTCATATGAAAGACGCAGGGCTGGATTTTTGGCTTTCAAACTTTAAAAGCAGAAGAATAGTTTTTAAAGAGAGTACTTACTGACATACCAATGCATAAAACAGCTAATAGAGCTGTTATCGTTGATAGGGGTGAGGAGCCTGGAGTTCTGCCCAATTGACCTTCCACTACTCCCTGCCAGTCCCCCTTGACCTACACGGCACAGCAGCACTCTGAAAAATCTCTAAGTTCCTCCAGCTCTTGAAGTGAAGGACTCTAGCACCCTGACAGGAGCTGGTCCACTCCTAGAGCCTCTACAATGCCTCTGGCCATTAGAGTCAAGCAAGTGCATGATTCATGATGACCTACCTTGGGTCCCAGGTGGCTCTAGCCGTGCCTTTAGCAGAGCGGGCTTTGGAATCCATGGCCCCTGACACCTTAGCTGTTCTCTGCTGGGTCCTTGCTGAAGTCAGAGCCCCTGGAGAGGGGCTGCAACACACACGCTCCATGTGATCCACCCTCCCCCTAGGATGTGTGTGTGTCTGTGTGTCCGTGTGTGTGTGTGTGTGTGTGTGTGTGTGTGTGTGTGTCAGGGAGTGAAGGGAGCCCGGAAGGCTCACACTCTTCTTGTCAGTAGCTCTTCCCAGCCGTGCCATAGTCCCTGTGGTGAGGCGAGGTGCTGAGTACCCTGGAAGTCACCAGTCTCTCTCCTCTTCTTAGGAGAAGGCCATTAGCATATGGGAATCGGAAAATTTCTTCCTTGACCTGGAGCCTCTCCCGGGGGCTGTGGAAGCTGTGAAGCAGATGGCCAAGCTAGAAAAGTAAGTTTGTCTCCCCCTCTGAGTATTTTGCCTTTCTCCTGCCGGCACCTCCCCTTCTCCCCTGCTGCCCCCCTCCCCCACCACCCTGCCTTCTTCTCTCTCATCCCTGCACAGGCCTCCATGCATGTTTCTTCAGCCCTGGACTTGGCAACACCCTCATGGAGTGACACACACTCGACCTGTAGGCTAGTAAGGTGTTTTGACCCAGTAACAGGAGAAAATATTGAGTCTAGTTGGACCCGGTTGACTGGGTGCTGGACGTGCCTTTATTCCGCAAATAGCTGAGAACCAATGCTGTTCAACGCTGCCGGACACGGTGGCACAGAGACGAGCAAACACCGTCCTGCCGTCACGGAGCCCCCGGAGAGTAGATGCTGACGTTAAAGGATCTCACAAGCAGGGATAATCACAGGTTGTGATAAGTGCTGAGGAGGAACTGAGTGAGGGGCGTGAAGGGGTCTAACGGGAGACCTCTGAGAACGGTGGTGCGGGAGCAGCAGTACCGTGTGCGGTGTTTGTGTTTCGTTCTAGCGAAGAGGTTGCCCCCGCTCCATAGCCACCCACTAAGCCCATCAGCAGTCACAGAGGATGCGCCTCCCTGAGGACTTAAGACAAAAAACACAAAAGCCATATTGAGATGGATGCACATACCATACGCCCATTTATAGTGTACAGTTCAAGGGTACGTTCGCAGAGTTGTGCCTTCATGACCGTAGTCGTTTCTGAACGCTTTCATCAGCCCCAAGAGAAACCCTCCAGCCAGGAGCAGTCACCACCCAGGCTTCTTCCCTTGCAGCCTAGCCAGCCGCTGTCTGCTCTGCGTCTCTGTAGATTTGCCTGTGCTAGACATATCAAGCACGTTTCTCGTACACACACTGTGTGGCCTTTTGTGATTGGCTTCTTTTATGCTGCGTTGTGTTTTCAGCGTTCATCTGCTTCCTCTACAAATCAGTTCTCCATTCCTTTTCATTGCTGGGTAATATTCCACGGTATGGACACGCCACATTTGGTTCATCTATCCATCAGTTAGTATTAAGGCTTCTGCTTTTTAGGTATTAAGAATAATACTGCTGTGGACACTCACAAGTATTTTTGTGGTTGTAGGTTTTCATTTTTCTTAGGTGTAAATATACCTGGGAGCAGAACTGCTGGGTCTGGTGGTAAATCCATGTTTGACATGTCGGGGACTGCCAGACGTTTCCAAAGGGACAATATCATTTGACATTCCCGTTAGCAATGTATGAGGATTCCAACTTCACACCCTTGCGAACATTTGTGGTCTTTCCTTTTTTTTCAGTAGGCTTCACATTTTTTATTGTAGCCGTCCTAGTGGGTGTGAAGGGACAGATAACTCATCGTGCTTTTGATTTGCATTTCTCTGAGGGCTAATGATTTGAGCATCTTCTTGTGTGCTTATTAGCACTTGTTTATCTTTTTTGGAGAAACGTTTATTCAAATCCTTTGCTAATTTTCTTTCAGTTGGGTTATTGATCTTTTTTATTGCTAATTTTTAAGAGTTCTTTATTTTAGATAGCAAGTCCTTTATCAGATATATGATTTGCAAATATATTCTCTCATTCTGTGTAGGTTATTGCTTTACTTTCTTGGTGGTGTCCTTTGAAACCCAAAGTCTTTATTTGGATATAGTTCAATTTATCTGTTTTACTCTTTTCCTAAGGTCAGTCAGTGCCCAAAATTTGCACACAGATAGAGGGATCTACTCAGTAACTAAGTGGATAGCTCTGTGTCTAGGGCCAAGTAGACAGAGGTCAAGGTTTAAAATGTTACTTAAGGAATATTTGTCAGGCCCTGCTATCTGCGGGTTTCCTACCAGAAGCCTGTTGCAGAAGTAGGTAAGAGACTTTGCCTTCAAAGAGTTCACTAGCAAACAGATGACTAGAACGTAGTACTAGACATGGCGTGGTAGATGTATGAGTATAGACAGGCAGGGCTAATCCTCAGGGGAGACGGTGACACTTGAGCTGTCATCTTGAAAAATGAAAAGGGGTCTGGCAGGGGGAGAAGGCAAAGGTGTCAGGTGGGAGGGGAGCAGTGAGCGAACACTTTGTCCGCCCGTTGCCCGCAGCATCCTCCCTGCGCGCTGCATCCTTGCCCCGGCACGGGCAGAGGCTCGGCTCCCGTGGACCACCTTCAGTGGCAACTACCCTTTTTATTAATGTTTACTTTTATTTTTGAGGGGGGAGGGAGAGAGGGGGACAGAGGATCCGAAGCAGGCTCTGCACTGTGAGCACAGAGCCCCAAGCGGGGCTTGAACTCACAAACCTCGAGATCATGACCAGTGCGGAAGTCGGATGCTGAACCGACTGAGCCACCCAAGCGCCTGTACCCTTTTTTAAAATTATTCAGTGATACATGAGTATATTCTTGTGAAAAACTCAGTGTGCACATCTGTGAAAAATGTGAGTTGCCCATTTTCTCCCACTCTCCTGCTGTACATCCCCCTCAACCCCACTCTTTCCATCCCTGTTAACAGAGCGGGGTGGATGCTATGCTTACAGACCTTTGAAAACACATTTACATACATATTTGTATGGTTTACAAATACAGGTTTCTCTGTATATAAATTTATACGTTCTACCCAGAAGCCAGAGAGATATTTTTAATGTTTTTATTTTATTTTTGAAAGACAGACAGATTGTGAGTGGGGGAGGGGCAGAGAAAGAGGGAGACACAGAATCTGAAACAACCTCCAGGCTCTGAGCTGTCAGCCTAGAGGCCAACACAGGGCTCAGACTCACAAACTATGAGATCATGACCTGAGCCGAAGTCAGATGCTTAACCAACTGAGCCACCCAGGCGCCCCACCAGAGAAATATTTTTAAACCAGATTTTGGTGATGTTGGTCCCCTTTTAAAACTACCTCTTAGGAGACACTTGGGTGGCTCAGTCGGTTAAGCAGCTGACTTCTGCTTATAGTTCGTGAGTTTGAGCCCCGCGTTGACAGTGCGGAGCCTGCTTCGGATTCTCTGTCTGCCTTCCTCTCTGCCCCTCCCCCGCCCCCTCTTGGCTTCCTACCCTAACTCAGCCGTGTTGCCTGAGGACCTCTTTTCACCTGCTCCAGGCAGGCTGGCTTATTTTCTGCCCCAGGGATGCACCAAGCTTCTTTCTGATCTTACAGAACTCTTAACATACCCTCTTGGGATGCTTCCCTGCTAGAACGTGGCGTGGCTGCATTGATTTTAATCCTTTAGCTCTGAGTACCTTGCATGTCCCCTCCTCAAAGCGGCCATGCTGCTGCAGCTAAAGAGGACTCTGTCTCCACCCAGCCAATCCTCCCCATTCCCCTGGGTATGTTCTCTAAGCTGATGTGTGTCTGTGACCTCCCTGGGGTCAGGGATTGTCTCAGTGATGGCTGTATTCTCGGTCCCTAGGGCTGGCATGGGGCACAGGCTCAGGTATTCGCTGCATAAACATTCACGTAGTGGTTGTTGTTTATAAAATAGGAATGTGGTCTTCTGTATTATTCTATTGCTTTCTCTTCTGTACCTAACAGTATGTGTTAGCTACCTTTCGGCAACAACACCATGGAACTATATTATTCTTTTTAACTACTGCATTGTGTTTTGTTGTGATACATATGCCATCATGTATTTAATGAGTTCCATATAGACATTTAAATTGGTTCTCATTGCTCCTTGTTTATCAGGCCTACGGTGAGTATGTGTGCAAGTATTTCTGTGCAATAATGGACTAACTGGATCGAAGCCATAAGCATTTTTATTTTACTATTGTTATCTTTTTAATTTTATAAAGAGCACAAGCACAGGAAGGGCAGAGGGATAGAGAGAATTATTTTAAAGTTTTTTGTCAGGGTTATTTATTTTTGAGAGAGAGAGAGAGAGACCACAAGCAGGGGAGGGGCAGAGAGAGAGGGATGGTTATCAGATGGCTCACTGACTGAGCCCCCCCAGGAGCTCCAGAGAGAACCTTAAGCAGGTTCCACCCTCAGCACTTGAGCCCAACCTGGGGCTTGATCCCACGACCCTGGTGTCACGACCTGATCCAAAATTAAGAGACTGAGCCACCCCACTGCCCCTCCATATGCATTTAAAAACCGTTCTTTTTGAAGTATAATTAGCATACAGCGTGATGTTAGTGTCAAGTGTACCATATAATGATTCAGCAATCATATACATTACTCAGTGCTGTTACAGTGAGTGCGCTCTTAATCCCTTTTATCTGTTTCGGCCATTACCCACCCACCTCTCCTCCGGCAACCATTAGTCTGTGCTCTGTATTTAAATTTGATACATACTTAGTGATAGATACTTAAATGCAATTCTTTCTGCAGATGTTCCCCCGGAGCACCTAGCATAGTATATTCCATATAAAGTGCCATTAGTCAGCATGACTTATCCTTGAAAGGGACATTTGACATGTGAAAATAGCCGAAACTGACTTGGAGTCACTGCCAGCAAAGAAATGAGTCATAGCTGAATCTCCCTGGTGCTTAGAATCTGGTGGAATTTTTTTAGGTTTATTTATTTATTGAGAGAGAGAGAATGAGCAGGGGAGGGGCAGAGAGAGAGAATATCCCAAGCCGGCTACCAGCCCAGAGCCCTTGTGGGGCTCGAACTCACAAACCTATGAGATCATGATCTGAGCTGAAATCCAGAATCAGACACTTAAACGACTGAGCCAGCCAGGCACCCCTAGAATATGATGGATTTTAATGTGTGCGGAACTCATGATGTCTAAAGCAGTGAGCACTTTCTGTTGGGATTATAATTGGCTTCAGAGGTCAGTCCCTAAGAGAAGGTTGAAAAATGTTTGTTTAAAAAAAAAAAACAATGGTTAATTTTGGAAAATTTAAATATAGGATAAAAAGTCATTTACAGTCTCATCACTTTGAAACCACCACTTGCTTATATTTTGGTGGTTTTGCTGGAGTTTTCTTTCATTTGGATCTTTTCCCCGTAGTTCTTATAATACATATAACTTCAAACATGTGTGAAGCAGTAGCCGTGTTTGCCAAAACAAGTATTTGACCTCCTAGGGGGACTGCTTACCAGCAGTCATTTACAAGGATACGTTTAGATGTGCTCACACCTGTGTGGTTTTTTTTTTTTAAACGTTTGTTTATTTTTGAGAGAAAGAGAGAGACAGAGCATGAATGGGGCAGAGAGAGAGAGGGAGACACAGAATCTGAAGCGGGCTCCAGGTGGTCAGCTTCAAAGCCTGACGCAGGGCTCGAACCCACAAACTGAGCTCATGACCTGAGCCGAAGTTGGACAGTTAACTGACTGAGCCCCCCACAGGCGCCCCACTCACACCTGTGTTTAACCATGACTTTCAATTCCCTATTGTTAGAAGGTGAAGGAGGGACTGAACTGAGAAGGCGCTTTAGACCAGAAAACATACAGTTTTCTGGGAACTCTGTACAGTTTACACAGTTTTATTCAGGGTGACCCTGATGGGGGGACCAGGCGAGCAACGACCCAGAACTGCACAACTATTCTCTGCCAAGTTCCGACGTTAGGCCACAGATTTTCTAGCGGGAAGGGATGTGCAGGGAGCACTGTGCTGAAGTCACAGGGACTAACGCTGGACAGACCTCACGGCCCTATCCGGGTACCAGAAGAGGAGAGATCAGAGCAAGCCTTTCCACACTCGGGTCAGGGCATAGATTAACGTCCAAGGGGCCTGGAATACATACCCTGAAGGGAGGTCGTTGCGTGGACATGAGCAAGATGGAGGCCAGAGATGGAATCCGTGTTGTCAGCTCGCCTACGAGTGCGGAGTCTGGAGTCGGCAGCAGTGAATTCATTCACTCACTAAACAGATAGATTTTGTGTCACTTGCTATGTGCCTGGCACTGTGCTAGCACGGGGGATAGACTGGTAAATAAGACACCTAACCTAAGGTCCCCGGTCTCAAGGAGTTTTCAGTATAGTGGGGAAGATGACAAGTATAAAGAAAAATAATTTCAGTTTGCAATAAGCTTTGTGAAGGCAATAAATAGAGAATGCATGTGAGAGTAGATGGGGAAGGGGCTGCTTCAGGTGGGTGGAAAGGTTTCTCTGAGGAGGTGGCATTTGGCTTCAGAGCTGAATGGTACGAACGAGCTAGTTAGTAAGGAGCCAGGGTACAAAGGCCCTGAGATGGGCAAGGATTCTGTTTATTTGAGTGACATCTTAGAGGAGACCCGTGTGGCTAGAATTCAGTGAGCGTGGCAGCGTGCAGAGGGACAGCGCACTGCCAGAGGAGCAGCTGGATGAGAGAATGACATGATTTCACGTAGACTTGAAAAACATAGTCTTGGGACGCTAAGTTTGGACGAGCATTTCTCCAAAGAAGATATGGAAATGGCCAGTGAGGGCATGAAAATATGCCCCAACAGCATTGTCTGTGAGGAAATGCAAATCAAAGCCACAATGAGATAGCTACTAGAATGACCATACTGGGGCGCCTGGGTGGTTCAGTCAGTTGAGTGTCCGGCTTCGGCTCAGATCATGATCTCATGGTTCGTGGATTCAAGCCCCGCCTCGGGCTCTGTGCTGACAGTTAGCTCAGAGCCTAGAGGCTGCTTCAGATTCTGTGTCTCCCTCTCTCTCTTACCCTCCCCTGCTCATGCTGTCTCTCTCTCTCTCTCTCAAAAATAAATAAAACTTTAAATAAAAAAAAATAGAGTGACAATACTGATAAAAAAAGGAACAATTATAAATGCTGCGGAGGACGTGGAGAATTTGGAACTCTTTCACTGCTGGTGGAACTGTAAAGGTGTGCAGCTGCTGTGGAAAACGCTAGGGAACACATTTCCTCAAAATGTTAAATAAGGGGGTGCCTGGGTGGCTCAGTGGGTTAAGCATCCGCTCTTGATTTCAGCTCAGGTCGTGATCCCAGGGTCATGGGATTGAGCCCTGCGTTGGGCTCCGTGCTGAATGTGGAGCCTGCTTCAGATTTTTTTCTCTCTCTCCCTCTGCCCCCTCCCCTGCTTACACTCTCCCACTGAAAAAATAAAATAAAAAAGGTCAGTCTGTATGCCTGGGTGGGGGTGAGGGGGTAGGAAGTCTTGGCAGGGACAGAATTAGAAGCTGAGGAACCATCAGAAGTGGTTGTGGTAACTCAGTAAGAGATGGCAGGGCTTGAGACTGGGGTGAGGACCGTGGAGGGAAGTCGGCGGAAAGAAACACGTGTTGGAGGTAGACCCATAGGTCAAGGGATGGATATGGGGGGTGGGGGAAGAGTAGGAAAAGGTGTAATGTTTCATTTTTCTCTTGAGCAGCTAGATGACTATAATAGCGCCATTAACTGGGGAAGGGACAGGTCTGGGGCATGGGGAGGATCACATGTTCCATTTTGAAAAAACTGAGTTTGTGATGCTGGGGAGATGTCCACGTGGAGATATTCAGTAGACCGTTAAGGATGCAAACCTGGCACATGGGGGGAGAGGGCTGGACTGTGAAGTTGAAGTTGGAGACACCAGCATAAAGATGGCGTGTAAAGCCCAGGATGATGTCACTGAGCAGGGGGTGTAGATGAAGAGAGGCTGGAGATTTTGCTGGGGTGGCCGACGGGGGGCAGGTGTGCCCATGCAGGAGCTGTCGCAGCGGAGGGCATGGCCGCTCTGGTGCTGGTGAGCCAGAGGAGAGTGGGGTGTGCATGGGATGTGGTGACATGAGGGTCCTTGGTGACAACAGGCACTTTCCGTGCAGCAGAGGGGATGGGCTCCAGGTTGCGTGGATTGAAGCAGGCACCGGAGTTGAAGAAGTGGGGCCACCTACGTATTGGGAGCAGAGAGACGGGAGGTCCCGGGGGCGGGGGCGAGGTCGAGGTCTTGCGTGTGCATATGTATGTTATAAGGTGGGAGAGAACAGACACGCCTGAATGAGTGGTATGGGAGGAGGGTGCAGGAAAAGGGGGTGTCGCAGGGCAATAGCTCCTTGTGAGGGTAAAGGGTGGAGTCCAGGGTTTGCCTTGAGAGGAGGGAGGGGGGCAGGCCCGTTCCTCCCGTGCCGTTGAACGAGCAAAGGAAGTTCAGACACAGGCACGCCTTTCTAGAATCCACGATGAGAAGACAGGGGGTCTCACAGCCAGAAGCCCAGGAAACGGGGTCGGTGCGGTGGTGGTCCCGGTGAGTGGGCACGCCAGCACACGGAGGGAAAGGGCTGCCTTGGGGTTGCGGTTATGAATTCAGGTGACAATGGCCACACTGATTATGTGCAACAGGGGGTTCCTTGCGTGCAGGTAGAAGAAGCTGGAGAGTCGGGTTCTTTCAGGGCCTTGGTGGAGAGAGATAAGGACGAGTGGGCGGGTGATGGCAGGAGGGAGGGCGGTGACCAGGGGTGACAGAAGTGTGCTGAGCCTCAGGGGGCTGTTGTCTTGCCAATGGAAGGATTGAGCCAAGATGCTGGGAATGCCCGGCCCGGAGGACAGCAGGTGGCGGGTGGAGTGAGGACACACTCCAGGTGTGGCCCTGGGAAGGGTGACAGGGTGGGGCAGAGGGGGAGGTGTCTGGAGGCATGCAGGGCGGACCTGGGAGGTGGGGGTCGGGTCCACACGTGTGAGCACAGTGCGCGTGTACAAGTTGTGGCCCCTGAGGAGGCTGGTGGGCTGGGAGGGCGGCACGTCCGTGAGCCCTTGGGCGGTGGGAGGTGAGGGACGGCCTCTGGGCACGTGGTAGGCGTGTGGCCGTCCGGCACAGGCATCACCGAGTCAGGGATCTTGAAGGAGTGTTGCTGTGTGGACGGTCAGGGGAGACCTGGGGCCCTGAGGCCTCAGCCCAGCCCATCAAAAGATGTCGCAGGAGGCTCTTGGTCTCCAGAAAAAGATTTCAAGGACAGACGCAATGCAGCGGATGAGCAGTACAGGCGGGAAAGGGTACCGAAGCGGAAGCATGCTGTGGCGAGTGAGAGCACCGAGCTCAAGGAGAGCTGCCCCGCTGGGGTCTGAGTTCTCTCCCTCGCCGGCGGTTGTAGCGGGGTGGAACGGGCACTACTTGAGTTGGGGATTCCTTGGAAGCAGGGGGTCTCTTCCAGGAATGTGGGTTACTCACTTTTTGGTCAGGGGGTCCCCTGTCAGGGCTCCCTTAGGGAGGAGATTTTAGCAGGGCAGAGGAGCCTGACGAAGGAGGAGTACTTTGTCAGCCACCTTGGGCCTGTCTGGTTCGATCCGGTTTCTGGTGGTTTTGTTTGGAGTGCTGCCTGACCGAGGCGTGTGGCTCTCCTCACGTTGGACCAGGGCTTCCCCTCTGCTGGCTTCCAGGCCTTCTCTTAAAACCTGACCGACCACCTACTCTGGCAGGAGGAACAGTCTGGAAGGGAGGAGGAGCTTCCTCAGCGTGTGTCTCTGAGCATGTGGGGTGTGAGGGAAAAACAGCTTTCGCTCCAGGCTCGGAGGGGAGGCAGGTTCCTCGAGGGAGGCCAGCTTTCAGTGCGGGCGGCAGGAGAGGCCCGGTACCCAAGGGACTGACCCTGCATGCAGGCGGGGACAGCGAGGTTGGCAGGGCGGCGCCAAGAGAGCCGAGTCTCGGGGTCACTGGAAGGCACGGGCATTCCTGCCTGGGGACCTGGCGCTCTGACATAGGTCGGACTCTCCCGGGACTAATTTGCCAAAGAGAAAAGGAGCCCAGGAAACCAGCCTCCCCCAGGCTCAGTTCGATGACGCTTTATGCGGATGTTTAGGACCAGATGGCTGTGTTGCTGAGGGCCTGGGGCCCCTGGGCTGTGGGGACAAGGCCTTCCCGTCAGTTCCCCCACTGTCACCAGGCCAGAGCCAGACCTGGGGAGTGCCGTTCCTCAGCAGAGCTAGAGGGGCCTCCTTCGCATCGTCGGGGCGCTTAGCCTGGCCGAGAGGATGGGGCCACTCCTCTGTGTCCCCTCGGCCGGAGGCCTTGGTGGGCTCGCTCCGTCAGAGGACTTCTCCCTCGTGGGGTCCTTTACTTTGTGTGGCGTGAGGCCCCGATTCTCCCTCAAGTAACTTGCTCTGCCTCCTCTTAAGGCCTCTCATCGCTTGTGCTTCCTTCTCTCAGCATTTCCCCGCTCAGATCCCAGAGTGGGCAAGTGATTGGCCCAGCTAACCGTTTGGCTTTGGCTTTACAGAAGCGCCACACGTAGGATGCCTGTCCTTGAGCGGGTCGCAGGGCCAGACGTGATGTCGCACGTGGTGCTCAGGGCTGTGGCACAGAGCAGATGTCTCTGGCTTGGACGGCAGTGCAGGGGTGGGCGGTGGGTTTTCCGGTCCTCAGTGACGGGTGCAGCCCAATGAGGGCCTGACACCTGCAGAGCAGGAGGGCAGGGTGACCAAGGCCTCGGAGACCTGGGAGCCCAGGCTGACTGTCCTTCCTCTTGTCACAGCACTGACGTCTTCATCTGCACGAGCCCCATCAGGATGTACAAGTACTGTCCCTACGAGAAGGTAAGCAGCCTGCTCGGAGTGGGCCTGGTGCTCTGCCTCTTGTCACCTTTACCCTACGGGTGAGGGGTGCTGGCACTCAGTACCCCCCGGGGAAGGGCACCGACCCTCACAGCACCGCCTTCAGCAGCTCGGGTGGCCTCGTGCCTGCCTCCTCTCCCATCATCCCTCCTGTCCCTGCCAGCGACTCCTCCCACAAAGGCCTCCTCTTGCACCAGTCCGGAATTCCAGCACGTTCTCTGCATGTAGCCTGAGGAGGAAGCCAGCTTCTCTGGGAAGGCTGACCGCCCCCATGTTAGTGAAGCATCGTTTGTGAGGGGTGAGAGGAGAGAAAACATGCTGGAGGAGCCCGCGAGGGCCACCCACACCCGGATACCAGGGCGCGGGAATCTCTTCACACAGTCTTACAAGGGTGAAACGGTCACACCGCGTTTTGCGACCCTCATGTCATCATCTTTATCAAAAACAACTAGAATTACATAAAACCGAGGCTTTTCTGGAAATTGGAACCTATGGTTGCCAAACCCACATGAAAGGTGTGTTGCCCAGGAGGTGGGCACTCTCACCACAGGTGGGTTCATGGGAAATGGGGGCGACCTCCCCCGTCCAGGAAGGCGGGATTGGGGCCCAGAATCCCCCCTTCAGGGGGCTTGCTCAGCACGGATCTTCAGTCATGGGTTTTCTGAAGTGTCTCACACGGTCTCTCCTCTCTCCAACTCCATGTTAGAAACAAAACATACAGTCCACACACCATTAAGTGCCTTGGGTGTGTGTGAAATGGAACGGGAACTCGCCCCTGCTGAGCGGTGACCAGTGGCGTGATGCGAGACGTTTGGCAGTCACCATTTCACCCGCGCTCCCGCACCCATTCCCTGGCTGCCCCCTGACTTCTCACATGAGTTTGGTTCAACCCAAGGGAGCTAAGGACTTACCATCAGTAAGTGTGGTTAGGACAGTTAGGACTGAAGGCCTGGTCCACTGTTTCCGGCAGAGCAGTGATCTGATGGAAGTGGACGTTCTCCAGCCCCTCCTGTGACCTTCTGGGTCAGAAACTCTGGGAGCAGCCCAGTGTGTTTTAACAGGTCCCCGGGCGCCCCCGTAAGTGTGTGTCACTGTTGGCCAGAGTCACTATTCCAGCTGGGCTTGCAGTGGGTGGGCAGGGTGATTCTCGAGAAAAGGGCGGTCATTCCGGCATTCCTGTGGATTCAGGCTCCATCTTTATGCCCACCATCCTACCTGTATAGCTTCAGCCCAGGACTGCCCTCTTACTCTGGATAACTCAAACCTGGTGTCCCCAGGCTCCTGATGTCCCCACGTCCTCCTGTCCATCCGTCCCGCTCAGTAAACCGGCATCGTCCACCGGCTGCTGAGGCTGAGACCCAGGGAGCCAGCTGGTGACAGCCTTCTTACCTCTTGCGCAAGTTGTAGTTCCTGCTCAGGGTATCTGGCACCCACCTACTTCTCTCCCCATCCTCCCACCTCAGCGTCTCTTCCCAGAACCACCAAGAGAGCCGTCTACACTGCTTGCTCATTTCAGTTCTGCACAGAGCCAGGGAGGTCTTTCACAAAGTAGATCATGTCAGTCCCATGCTGTCAAACCTTTCAATAGTTTCCCATCGCACTTACAATAGAATTTTAAAATATGTGCATACACACACTTCGCCCCATAGCCAGCGAGGCCTCTCCCAGCCGTCTCTCCCGTCATCCTAAGTTCCTGATGGTCTATTCTCGATGGGTGCTGCGTGTTCCTATTTCTCCAGCAGGCCCGGTGTTCTTGGCTCGGGCCCTTAAACCTGCTAGGTGCTCTGCGTGCCGGGTTCTTCCTCATCCGTGAGGCCTCACTCAGCCGTCCTGACCCCATTTCCTGACCGTATCTAAAAGCTTGTTCTTTCTCTGCCTTGCTGTTCCATCCCTCAGCCCCTTGTTTTCTGTCTAAGCACTTGTAAGGGGTTTACATCTTTGTCTGTGTCTTGTTGTCTGCCTGTCTCCCCACTAGACTGCAAGCCCCATGGGGGCAGCAACTGAATCTGTCTTGCTTACTTTTGGTCCCGGTGCCTGGCATGCCAAGAGCACTCAGCATCTGTTGTTGGATGAATAGATTCAACAGGCACGTATCAAACGTATCTGAGCAGTGATTTTTGCCATTTATTTGATGCCTTCGCCATGCCGGGCACCATATGTTTACTATCAGTACAGTAGCTCCCTCTGAAACAGACGGCTCCTCTGATGGGAGAGACGACGGAGGTGCTGAAACGGTGGGGCAGCCTGAGTCTGATGATCTCGACGCTCCAGAGTCGAGCATCCCAGAGCCCGTGTGCCCTTCACTGCTCCCCCCAGCAGCGCAGGCCCACTGCAGAGGGCTCAGAGGATGATCATCACTTGGGACTCCTTTGTTGCAGTGACATCAGCAGTGTCCGGCTAACTTGAAGAAAAAGAGAATTTATTAGGAGGCTGTGACTTTGCTCAGAGAACCGCAGGAGAATCTGAAGAAGCAGCCCATCGACAAGCCACTGGGAGCCAGAGCCAGCAGGCAGTCTCCCCTTGGGAGTCATACATGCTCACCAAGACCACGGCCCCCTTCATTCCCCGTCCGTGGGTGTGTTTGCCCCAGATTCACGTTCCCGAGAGGGAGGTTTACCAGCTGAGCTGAGGTCACACTCCCCGCCCTTGGTCAGGGGATGGTGGGCATCCTGACTGACATCCTGTTAAGGCCAGGGGTCTTTGAAGACAAACATTGAGGTGCTGTTATCAGAGGAAGGGGCTCAGTAATAGTGGACAGTGGATGCCCTGATTAAAGAAAAGGGAAAAAAACAACAAAACCCTGATTCCAAATCTACCGCCTGTGACAAATACTCTGTTAATATTTTGAGGTGTTTCTTTCTAGTTTCTCTTTGATGCATATTAATTTTTTTATGTTCATTTAATTTTGAGAGAGAGATAGAGAGAGTGGGGTTGGGGCAGAGAGGAGACACAGAATCAGAAACAGGCTCCAGGCTCTGAGCTGTCATCACAGAGCCTGAAGTGGGGCTTGAACCCATGAACCGTGAGGTCATGACATGAACCAAAGTCCAATGCTTAACCGACTGAGCCACCCAGGCGCCCCTCCTTGATGCATATTAAATATAATACATGTGTTTTAACAAAACTTAAATCTTATATAGTTTAGCATCCTCTTTCTACTTAATATAGTTTTAGCCTTTTTTCTGTCACCAAATATTCTTTTTCAAAATGTCTTTTATTTTATTTTATTTTTGAGAGAGAGATAGTGTGAGAAGGCGAGGGTCAGAGAGAGAGGGAGACACAGAATCTGAAGACAGGCTCCAGGCTCTGAGATGTCAGCACAGAGCCCAATGTGGGGCTTGAACCCACAAACCGTGAGATCCTGACCTGAGCTGAAGTCAGACACTCAACCGACTGAGCCAGCTAGATGCCCGTGTCACCAAATATTCTTGAAAAACATGATTGCTAATAGCTGAAGTCGTCTTGTAACTAAATCTTCATATGATTATGTCCATAGAATGGATTCAGAAAGTAGAATTCCTGGCTCGCATAAGGAGGATCCCCCACCACCTGCACTACAGGGAGGGTCACACCATTGGTGCTGTGCTGGTCGTGGGCAGGGGCCAGGATGGGACATGTAGAGTCAGTCAGTGGAGGAAGTGGAGCACTGAACAAAGACATGAAGACAGGAAAATGCGGAGTATATTTGAGGAACTTTGGGTGAATTGTGTTGGCTGTTGGCCCTAGGGCCTGGCTAGGATGTGGGCTTGGGATCAGGCTGGGGTGCACACTTACCTCCCAGCCCTCTGTTGCCATTCAGCCACATTGTCACCTCCCCCACCCCACCCCAAGGAGTCAGAGGGGAAGGTGGATTGACCGTACCCTGTGAAGAGGTGAAAGTAGCTGCAGCCACCTCCTCTCCCACCATCCATGTGCCTCCCATCCCTAGTGGACGGACCCTCTGTCCTCGGTCTCCCATCCCTAGTGGACGGACCCTCTGTCCTGGCCTCCCATCCCTAGTGGACGGACCCTCTGTCCTGGTCTCCCATCCCTAGTGGACGGACCCTCTGTCCTCGGTCTCCCATCCCTAGTGGACAGACCCTCTGTCTGGGGCCTCCCATTCCTAGTGGACGGACCCTCTTTCCTCGGCCTCCCATCCCTAGTGGACGGACCCTCTGTCCTTGGTCTCCCATCCCTAGTGGACGGACCCTCTGTCCTCGGTCTCCCATCCCTAGTGGACAGACCCTCTGTCCGGGGCCTCCCATCCCTAGTGGATGGACCCTCTGTCCTCAGTCTCCCATCCCTAGTGGACGGACCCTCTGTCTGGGGCCTCCCATTCCTAGTAGACAGACCCTCTCTCCTCAGCCTCTTATCCCTAGTAAATGGACTCTCTGTCCTGGGCCCCCTGAGACGGGGGGCAGAGGAGTGTTGACAATTCTTCTGCCGGTGCCTGCAGTGGGGTGATGTCCTGTCTCAGGAAGTCAACTGAGGATGGATGTTTTTCCCTCACAGCTGTCCCAGTGGGTGCTCCAGACCCAGATGTCTCACAGAGTTTTCCCCTCCGTGCCTTACCCCCATGACAGCATCAGCCTTTGGCAGCAGGAGTGGGAGTTTTCTCCTTGAGTTGGTTCCCCTTGAGACCCAGTCAAAAGAAGGAAACCCAATTGCTAAGAGGTCAACTCCTTTATTATATCTAGGGAGTCAGAGTTAGGTATTATTTGGGTTATCAGAACCTTCTTTCAGGCTGGATCTTGCTGACATTTAAAGCCCAGGCTCACTCAGGAGTAGCTAACTCATGAGTTGGTCGTACATGCAGGCATGAGCCATCAACCTTCATAACAGCCCTTTGAAGTAGGTGCTGCTGTTATCCCCATTCTACAGATGACGACAAGAATGCCAGAAAAAAGGAAATTTGAGGCCAATATCCCTGATTAACACAGATGCAGAATTCTTCAATAAAATATTAGCAAACTGATTTCAACAATACATCTAAAGGATCCTATACCATGATCAAGTGGGCTTTGTTCCAGGAATGTAAGGATGGCTCAGCATATAAAAATCAATTAATGTGATACATTACATTAACAAAGTAGATAAAATGTATATGATCTTCTCACTAGATGCAGAAAAAGCATTTGGCAAAATTCAATATCCATTTTAATAAAAACCCTCAACAAAGCAGATATAGAGGGAATATACTTTGACTTAATAAAGGTCATGTATGACAAATTCATGGTAAATGTTATACTTAATGGTGAATAGCTGAATGCTTTTCTTCTAAGAGCAGGAACAAGATAGGATACCCACTCTTGCCATTTTTATTCAAAATAATATTGGATGTCCTAGCCACAGCAATTAGGTAAGAAAAAAACCCCAAAAATTAGAAAGGAAGAAGTAAAACTGTCACTATTTGTACATGATATGATATTATATATAGAAAACTTTAAAGACTCTATCAGAAAACTGTTGGAACTATTTAACAAGTTTAACTAAACAAAAGTCTGTTGTATTTCTTTTCATTAATAAAGAACTATCAGAGAAATTAACAATTTCATTCATAATTGCATCAAAAATAATAAAATACCTTGGAATAAATTTATCCAAGGAGGTGAAAGGTCTGTGTATTAAAAACTGTAAGACATTAATGAAAGACATTGAAGAAGATACAAATAAATGTAAAGATATTCTGTACTCATGAATTGGAAGAATTCATATTTTAGTAATTTTCATATTATCAAGGGGTGCCTGGGTGGCTCAGTCATTTAAGTGTCTGACTCCTGGTTTAGGCTTTTAGGTCATGATCTCACGGTTTTGTGAGTTCAAGCCCTCCATCAGGTTCTGTGGTGGCAGTGTGGGGCTTACTTGGCATTCTCTCTCTCCTTCTTTTTCTACCCCTCCCTGACTCATGCTGTCTCTCTCAAAATAAGTGAATAAGCTTTAAAAAATATATTCATACTATCCAAAATACTCTACAGATTTAGTACAATTGATACAAAAACTCCAATGGTATTTTCCCACAGAACTGGAACAAACAATCCTAAAATTTGGAACCACAATTGATTCAGAACTCCAATAGCCACAGCACTCTTGAGAAAGAAGAACAAAGCTGGAGGCATCACACCCTCTGATTTCAAACTATATTACAAAGCTATAGTAATCAAAACAGTATAGTACTGACATAAACTGGACACATAGATCAATGAAACAGAATAGAGAGCTCAGAAGTAAACCCATGCATATATGGTCAATTAATTTATGATAAAGGAGCCAAGAATATATGATGGAGAAAGTACAGTCTCCAAGAAATGGTGGGAAAGTTGGATAGCCTCATACATAAGAATGAAACTAGACCACTGTTTTACACCATACATAAAAGTTAACTCCAAATGGATTAAAGACATGGATGTAAGACTTGAAACCTTAACACGTAGAAGAAAAATAGGTGGCAATCTCCTTGATATAGATCTTGGCAGTGATTTGAATCTGACACCAAAACAAAGGCAACAAAAGCAAAAATAAACAAGTGATAACTACATCAAACTAAAAAGCTTCTGCACAACAAAGGAAACCATCAACAAAATGAAAGGCAACCTCCTGAATGAGAGAAAATATTTTCAAACCATCTCTCTGATAAGGGATGATATTTAAAATACATAAAGAACTCATACAACTCAATAAGAAAAAACAAATCCCAAGCCAAACAATCTGATTAAAACATGGGCAGAAGATCTGAAGAGACATTTTCCAAAGAAGATACACAGATGGCCAACAGGCACATGAAAAGATGCTCAACATCCTTAATTACTAGGGGAATGCAAATCAAAACCACAATGAGAGGCCATGTCACGCCTGTTAGATGGACTGTTCTCAAAAAGACAAACAATAATGAGTATTGCCGGGGATGTAGAGAAAAGGGAGCCCTTGCGCATGGTTGGTGGGAATGCAAATTGGTACAACCATTCTGGAAAACAGAATGAAGATTCCTAAAGGTGAAATATAGAACTGCCATATGAGCCTGCAGTTTTACTTCCGGGTATTTATTAAAAGAAACCAAAAACAGTAATTTGAAAAGATATATGCACCTCTTTGTTCATTGCAGTATTATTTATAATAGCCAAGATATGGACACAGCCCATGTGTTCATTAACGGATAAAGATCTTTAGTTAATACATACAATGAAATGACTCAGCCATAAAGAAGGATGAAATCTTGCCATTTGTGGCATGGATGGACCTTGAGGGTATTGTGCTGAGAGCAATAAGTTAGACGGACAAAAAAAAAATACTGTATGATCTGTTTTATATGTGGAATCTAAAAGCAAACCAACAAACCCTAAAAAACAGCCCAAGCTCATAAAATGCAGAGAGCAGGTAGGTCAGTGGTTATAAGAGGTGAGGGATGGGAGAAATGGGTGACCTATTTGTTTTCGTTTAAATAAATAAAATTTAAAAAACTAATGATTAAACAATTTTTTTTATAAAGGGGGCTTCTGGGTGGCTCAGTTGCTTAAGTGTCCAACCTTGGCTCAGGTCATCATCTCACAGTTTCTGTGTTCGAGCCTTGCGTCGGGCTCTGTGCTGACAGCTCAGAGCCTGCAGCCTGCTTCAGAATCTGGGTCTCTCTCTCTGCCGCTTCCCCACTCACACTCTGTCTCTAGGTCTTTCAAAAATAAATACATAAATAATCATGAGAGACTCCTTTTAAAAAAAATTTATAATAGTTTATTGTCAAATTGGTTTCCATATAACACCCAGTGTTTCTCCCCCCAAGTGCCCCCTTCCATGACCATAACCCGCTTCCTCTCCCCTCCCCCTTCAGTCCTTGGTTCATTTTCAGTATTCAGTCGTCTGTCATGATTTGTGTCCCTCTCTCTCCCCAACTCTCTTTCCCCCTTCCCCTCCCTATGGTCCTTTGTTAGGTTTCTCCTGTTAGACCTATGAGTGCAAACATATGGTATCTGTCCTTCTCTGCCTGACTTATTTCACTTAGCATGACTCCCTCTAGGTCCATCCATTTTGCTACGAATGGCCAGATTTCATTCTTTCTCATTACCATGTAGTATTCCATTGTATATATATACCACATCTTCTTGACCCATTCATCAGGTGATGGACATTTAGGCTCCTTCCATGATTTGGCTATTGTAGAAAGTGCTGC
>NC_043716.1:11119994-11139499 GCF_006229205.1 Suricata suricatta | reverse complement strand
TCCCTCTAGGTCCATCCATTTTGCTACGAATGGCCAGATTTCATTCTTTCTCATTACCATGTAGTATTCCATTGTATATATATACCACATCTTCTTGACCCATTCATCAGGTGATGGACATTTAGGCTCCTTCCATGATTTGGCTATTGTAGAAAGTGCTGCTATGAACATTGGGGTACATGTGCTCCTATGCATCAGCACTTCTGTACCCTTTGGGTAAATCCCTAGCAGTGCTATTGCTGGGTCATGAGGGAGTTCTATGGATAGTTTTTTTGAGGAACCTCCACACTGTTTTCCAGAGCGGCTGCACCAGTTTACATTCCCACCAACAGTGTAGGAGGGTGCCCGTCTCTCCACACCCTGTCCAGCACCTATAGTCTCTTGATTTGTTCATTTTAGCCACTCTGACTGGCGTGAGGTGGTATCTCAGTGTGGTTTGTATTTGTATTTCCCTGATGATGAGTGATGCTGAGCATCGTTTCATGTGCCTGTTGGCCTATCTGGATGTCCTCTTTGGAGAGGTGTCTGTTCAGGTCTTCTGCCCATTTCTTCACTGGATTATTCATTTTTCAGGTATGGAGTTTAGTGAGCTCCTTGTAGATTTTGGATACTAGCCCTTTATCTGATATGCCATTTGCAACTATCTTTTCCCATTCTGTGGGTTGCCTGTTAGTTTTTTTGATTGTTTCCTTTGATTTGCAGAAGCTTTTTATCTTGATGAGGTCCCAGTAGTTCATTTTTGTTCTTGATTCCCTTGCCTTTGGGGATGTGTCGAGGAGGAAATTGCTGCTATTGAGATCTAGGAGGCTATTTTCTGCTCTCTCCTCTAGGGTTTTTATGGTTTCCTGTCTCACATGCAGGTCCTTCATTCATTTTGAATTTATTTTTGTGAATGGTGTAAGAAAGCAGTCTGATTTCATTCTTCTACATATTGCTGTCCAGCTCTCCCAACACCACCTGTTGAAGAGGCTGTCTTTTTTCCATTGGATACTCTTTCCTGTTTTGTCGAAGATTAATTGGCCATATACTTGTGGGTCCAGTTCTGAGCTCTCTATTCTATTCCATTATAGTCCATGTGTCTGTTTTTGTGCCAATACCATACTGTCTTGATGATGACAGCTTTGTAGTAGAGGCTAAAGTTCCGTTTTGGTTTTCTTCTTCAATATTACTTTGGCTATACGGGTTTTTTTGTGGTTCCATATGAACTTTAAGATAGTTTGTTCTAGCTTTGAAAGGAATGCTGGTGCAACTTTGATGGGGATTGCATTGAATGTGTAAATTGCTTTGGGTAATAATGACATTTTAACAATGTTTATTCTTCCGATCCATGAGCACGGAATGTTTTTCCATTTCTTTGTGTCTTTTCCAATGTCCTTTATAAGTCTTCTATAGTTTTCAGCATACAGGTCTTTTACATCTTTGGTTAGGTTTATTCCTAGGTATTTTATGGTTTTTCGTGCAATTGTGAATGGGATCTATTTCTTGATTTCTCTTTCTGTTGCTTCATTTTTGGTGTATAAGAATGCAACTGATTTCTGTACATTGATTTTGTACCCTGCAACTTTACTGAATTCATTGATCAGTTCTAGAAGGCTTCTGGTGGAGTTGATTGGGTTTTCCATGTAGAGTATCATGTCATCTGCAAAAAGTGAAAGTTTGACTTCTTCTTGGCCAATTCTGATGCCTTTTATTTCCTTTTGTTGTCTGATTGCTGATGCTAGGACTTCCGGCACTATGTTAAACAGCAGTGGTGAGAGTGGACACCCCTGTCGTGTCCCTGATCTCAGGGGGAAAGCTCTCAGTTTTTCCCCATTGAGGATGATATTATCTGTGGGCTTTTCATTAATGGCTTTTATGACGTTTAAGAAAGTTCCTTCTATCCCGACTTTCTCGAGAGTTTTTATTAAGAAGGAATGCTGTATTTTGTCAAATGCTTTTTCTGCATCTATTGACAGGATCATCAGGTTTTTTCTTTCCATTTGTTAATGTATGTGATGTATCACATTGATGGATTTGCAAATATTGAA
This sequence comes from Suricata suricatta, assembly GCF_006229205.1. NCBI lineage: Eukaryota > Metazoa > Chordata > Mammalia > Carnivora > Herpestidae > Suricata > Suricata suricatta. The sequence continues at coordinate 11,137,472 of NC_043716.1, read as the reverse complement.
CCAGCCCTGTAACCCACTTGATCCCACTTGATCATAATGGATAATTCTTTTTATATGATGTTGAATTCGATTTGCTAGTATCTTGTTGAGTATTTTTGCATCCGTATTCATTAAGGATATTGGCCTGTAGTTCTCTTTTTTTGTTGGGTCTCTGCCTGGCTTAGGAATCAAAGTGATATTTGTGTTGTAGAATGAGTCGGGAAGTCTTCCTTCCATTTCTATTTTTTGGAATAGCTTGAGAAGGATCGGTGTTAACTCTGCTTTACATGGAGAGACTCTTGAATACAGAAAATGAACTGAGGGCTGAAGAGGGAGGGGGAAAGGGGAAGGGAGGTGATGTCATGGAGGAGGGCACTTGTGGGGAAGAGCACTGGGTGTTATATGGAAACCAATCTGACAATAAACTATATATAAAAATAAAATAAAATAAATAAATAAACATTTAAAAATAAAAAAAAAACTAATGGAACTGCAAGGGGAAATAGGCAAGTTCACAATTCTTGTCAGAGGCTTTAATATCCCTGTTTTAATAGCTGAGAGTAAGTAGACAAAAAAATCAGTCAGGACGTAGAAGCCTCGAGCAAGCACTGGAAACTCGCCTGAGCGCGCTGACATTTATGTGACACCTCACACAACAGTAGATGTACGTTCTCGTCCAGGGCGCACAGAACGCTTAGCGAGACAGGCCATGTTTTCCTTCGGTGGATACACTAAAAGCTGCTCAATTAATTGTATACTTCAAATTGGTGGAACTTATGGTTTGTGAATTAGACCTAAAACAATTTTGGGGGCACGTGGATGGCTCAGTCAGTTAAGCATCCAACTTTGGTTCAGGTCATGATCTCCTGGTTCGTGGGTTCGAGCCCCATGTCGGGCTCTGCCGACAGCTCAGAGCCTGGAGCCTGCTTCAGATCCTGTGTCTCCCTCTCTCTTTCTGCCCCTCCCCCACTCGTGCTCTGCCTCTGTCTCTCTCTCTTTCTCTCTCCCCCTCAAAAGTAAATAAACCTAAAAAATTTTTAAACACAATTTTGCTGCTCAGCTGGCTGATAGTTCCCAAAGCAGCCTTATCCTTCTGCTTTGAGGTGGCTACTTTCTCATCTTGATAGGGTGTGTGGACACACGTGCATAATTCTGTACAGAGTCCTGGGTCAAGCCATTTCCCCTGAATATGTTGGACTTTAGGACACCGTTTTTCATATCTGTCACTAATCTGCCAGTAATGATGACACCTGTCATTGGTAATGGCGTGTCCCCACCATCTCTCCCAGCGCTTGCATCCCCCTCCCTGATTTGGGGATTTTCCTGGGATCTGCTCATCAAGCAGAGCAAGACTTCTGGGGAGATTCCACCCAACATTTGAACAGCAAGGGCCATGTTCAGCCCACAGATCTTCATCTCTGAGCCGCATCTCTGCTCCTGGCCCCACACGGCTCTGAGGGGGAGAGGAGGTGTCAGGGAGGCGCCGGACGCCCTGTCACAGCCCTGGGTCCTTTTCCAGCACCCATTCATCATCTTTACACTGAATTCCTCACTCCCACAGTGACTGGTTTCATGAACTTGCTGTTCGTGCCCTGGGGGTCTTGAGGGATCACCTCCCTTGAAAGTCCTTCTGGTGAGTCTTTTGCTGCATGTAGTTTGGATATAGTTTCAGTCATCCTGACAGATTCTGGTTTAGGAATGACAACACCGATTTACGCTTGGATAGCTCTCCATTCATCTGCTCTGAACTCTTTTATCCCCAAGTATTTTCAGGAACCGAAATTATAATCAGGTGAATAATGGGCAACGCTTTTCTTTCAAGACAGCAGCTAGTAAATGTGACGAAGGCTGCCTGTCCACGCCCTGACTTACCCTCGCGATGTTCCTCAGGCGCCTGACCCCGCTGAGCCCTGGCTGAACTGAGAGTCCCACTTTCACCTTTGGATCTGTGACCCCACCTGTGAGCTTCTTGGCTCATTTCTCTGGGACTTGGTTTCCTTATCAGTACAGTTGAAGTAATACCTTCCACAGGCATTATTATTTTCATTAAAGTTTATTTATTTTGAGAGAGATAGAGAGAGGCAGAGAGTGAGGGAGAGACAATTCCAGGCAGGCTTGGCACTGTCAGCACAGAACCCCACGCGGGGCTCGAACTCATGAATTGTGAGATCATGGCCTGAGCCAAAACCAAGAGCCGGATGCTTAACCGACTGGGCCACCCAGGCGCCCCTATTCTATAGTCATTATTAAAGAAAATTGAGTGGTAATCATATTGGAATATATAAATGTGTCAAGTCCATGCATTATACACCTTAAGGCTGTATAATGTTACCATGTCAATTATATCTCAGTAAATGTAAAATCAAAAGAAGTTGAAGAAGAAATTTACATAAACCACCTGGCACTATGCTTGCCAGCAGTAAATGTCATCCCTTTGTTTCTCTCTGTCCCCAAATTCTCCTGCCCAGCAGTGAAGAAGGAATGAACTTCAACACACTTTTCTCAAACCAGCAAGCCTGGACAATTCAATGGTTGGTTAGTTTTTCTGCTTTCTTGGATTCAGGAAAAATAAGTTTTATATAAAGTTGCCTATACAGTTTAATTACAACTATGTGTGAAAAGTAGTCAGTAAAGGGGCACCTGGGTGGCTCAGTCAGTTGAGCACCAGCTCTTGATTTCAGCTCAGGTCATGATCCCAGAGTCCTGGGATCAAGTCCTGCTTTGGGGTCCATGGTCTCTCTCCCCTCCCCCCCCCCACTTTGCCTCTCTCCCCTGTTCCCATGTGCCTTCTCTATCTCTAAAAAAGAGAGTAAATTAAAAAACGGTAAGGAAATAACTATGGGTGTTTTTCTCTAGTGTTCCTTGATTTTCCAAATTTTCTTTGATAAGTCATTATTTTTGCAATAAAAATGTAAATGCCTTTTTGGTGAGCATTCATTCAGCAAAGATTTTCTGAGCAATCTGCTGCAGTTGCTTACAAAACGCCCCATTCCTGCGTGCAGGAGCTGGTGACGGCGTGGCAGGAGGAGAGGAGGTTATCACTGTGTCACAGGCTCTGTGGCTCACACAGGAGGAGAAGGCCAGAGCCAGCTTCTCGGGCACAGTAGGAATTGAGTGATGGGGGTGAGACAGAGAAGTGGGAGAGCGAGTTCTGAGTGGCAGGGATAGCATGTGCAAAGGCCAAGAGGCAGTGCAGGGACCTTGATGAGGGCGTGGGGGGTGGGGGGTCAGGGTGGGGAGGCATGAGCGGGCGATGGTGCGTGGGCGGTCCGAATGGGAGGGGAGAGGCTAGGGATGAGACTGAACAGGCCTGCAGGGCCTTGGTAATCAGGAGTTGGTACTTCCGGCTGCAGGCACTGAGCCGCTTTTGAAGGCTTTGTAACAAAGCTTTCCTAAGTCCCAGAACACTGCAGGGGGCCCGCCGGTGGAGGCCACGCAGAGCCGGCTGCCCTGATCCAGACCGGGTGTCAGGAGGACCTAAACCAAGACAGCAACCAAGACCCAAATGGACTTAATTGTTTCCACGGGGATGACTTGAAAGACTTTTTACGCCTCTGGCAAACAGTGAGCGCCCTGTAGAAAAAGGGGATATGGGTGTGAATAGAAAGTTCCCTGAGAGCAAAAAACTACAGTGAACGTATGCATGGAACACTTAACTTTATTAGTTACTATACTTGAAGTGATTTCTTCCCTATAAGGGACAATCATTAGAAAGTTGGGTAAATGTTTGCCTTTTCATATATGGCTGCTGGAAATCGACATAAATTGGCAGTTTAGCAGAAATCTGAGAGGCCTTAAAATTGACTTCATTGCTATTTTTTTTGCATTAGGTTTATTAAGATATAACTTAAACTCAACAAATATACCTCCTTGAAGGATAATCACCAGCACAATCAAGACAGAGGACACTTCCAGCACTAAAATGGTTCCTCAAGGGCCCCAGTCACAGGGGGCGGGAGGGGGGGCGGGGGAGGGCACACTCTTTGAGTTTTGCTTTTAGGAGTGTTACCGGCTTCTCACAGTAAAGCTCAGAAAAAATATCCCCTTGTGCTTCTGGTAGCGGGAGGGAAAAGGTAAGCATTTTGAAAGATGCCAGAATATTCTATTCTTCCTAACAAGGCCTGTACCAAAGCCTATGTTGCTGGGGTTTTATCGGAACTTAACTGACCCGGGGAAAGAGAAATCCTTAACTCCCGCCCACTCAGCTATCCTGTCCCGCTGGAGAGGGGGAAAGACTGTCATGCACTGATGAGGCTCGCAGCCCAGGGACGTGGGCCCGTCACCGTGGGACTAGAGAAGGCTGCCCGGCGGCACCCAGCCCTCACCACCACCTTAGTAAAGGCCTGTTTACTGCGGTTCCTTTTACCCCTTTCACATGAGCATGGCTTCCAGCAAAAAGTTACAAGGAATACTAAAAGGCAAAAAACACAGTTTGAAGAGAGCGTGAACAATCCTACGAACAAAAAAGAAATGCTTGAGCTCAAGACCCTGTAAGAGAAATGAAGAATGCCTTCGATGGGCTCATTTAGTAGACTGGACACAGCCGAGGACGGAGTGTCCAAGCTGGAGGAGATCTCCGTAGAGACCTGGAAACTAAGATGCAAAGAGGAAAACAAACAGACAAAAACTAAAACCCCAGAGTATCCAAGAACCAGGACACAACTACAAAAGGTGTAACATACATTTAATAGGAATAGAGAAGGAGAAGCAAGAGACAGGAACAGCATACCTGAAGCTATAATGACTGAAAAATTTTACCAAATTAATACCAGACGCCAAACCACAGATCCAGGAAACTTAGAGAATACCAAGCAAGATAAATGGGAAAAAGCAGAACAAAACAAAACAACAAACCCACACTTAGTCATGTCATATTCAAATTACAGAAAATCAAAGGTGAGCATAAAGCCTTGAAAGAAATCAGAGGGGAAAAAAACAACACCACCATCCTCCTGTAAGGGATCAAGAGAATAAGAATTCTATCTAATTTCTCCTCAGAAACCATGTGATAAGAAGAGAGTAGAGGGAAATCTTTATTTTTTTAAATGTTTATTTATTTTTGAGAGACAAAGAGACAGAGCTTGAGTGGGGGAGGGGCAGAGAGAGAGGGAGACTCAGGATCCAAAGCAGGCTCCAGGCTCTGAGCCGTCAGCACAGAGCCTGACGCAGGGCTCAAACTCACAAACTTAGAGATCATGACCTGAACCGAAGTCAGATGTTTAACTGACTGAGCCACCCAGGCACCTCTGTTACCCATTTTTAAGACTTACTATACAGGGGCACCTGGGTGGCTCAGTCAGTTAAGCATCTGACTTCAGCTCAGGTCATGATCTTGCAGTTCGTGGGTTCAAGCCATGATCTCGTGGTTTGTGGGTTCAAGCCCTGCATATCCGGGTCTGTGATGACAGCTCAGAGCCTGGAGCCTGCTTTGGATCCTGAGTCTCCCTCTCTCTCTGCCCCTCCCCCCCCCACTTCTGCTGTTTCTCTTTCATCAAAAATGAATAAACGTTAAAAAATTTTAAAAGACCTACTATACAGATACAGGAATTGAGACAAAATGGTATTGATGGAAGAAGAGACAAATAGATCAGCGGAAGAGAAGAGAGAGCCCAGAAATAGACTGACATAGATGTAGCCAACTGATTTTTGTCAAAGCAGCAAAGGCGATGCCATGGTGTGAAGGTAGACTTTTCAGCAAATGGTGCTAGAACAAGTGGACGTCCACAGGGGAAAAAAATCTATACGTAGACCTGACGCCTTTCAGAGAAATCAGAATAGATCAGAGTTCCAAATGTGGAATTTAAATCTGTGAAGCTCTTGGAATATAAATAACATAGGAGAAACTCTAGATGACCTTGGATAGGATGATGACTTTTTAAATACAACACCAAAGGAACCACTCATGAAAGAAACAGTTGGTAAGCTGAGCTTTATTAAAATGAAAAAGTTCTGCTCTGCAAAAGGTAATGTCAAGAGAATGAGAAGACAGGTCACAGATTGAGAAAATGGGCCACCTGGGTAGCTCAGTTGGTTAAGCGGCCAACTTTGGCTCAGGTCATGATCTCACAGTTCATGGGTTCAAGCCCTGCATCAGGCTCTGTGCTAACAGCTCAGAGCTTGGAGCCTGCTTCAGATTCTGTCTCCCTCTCTCTCTGCCCCTCCCCCATTCTCTCTCTCTCTCTCTCTCTCAAAAATAAATAAACATTTAAAAAAATGTTCTTGGGGCATCTGGGTGGCTCAGTTGGTTACGCATCTGACTCTTGATTTCGGCTTAGATCATGATACCATGTTGTGGGATTGAGCCCCGCATTGGGCTCTGTGCTAAGGATGGAGCCTGCTTGGGAGTCTCTGTCACTCTTTCTATGCTCCTCTCCCCTGCTAGCACATGCTTTCTCTCAAAATAAATAAGTAAATATTAAAAAAAAAGAAACTTAAAAAATGGTTTTAAGACCTAGACAGACACCACATCAAAGAAGATTTACACACCGCAAATAAGCACATGAAAATGTGCTCAGTATCCTTCGCCATTAGGGAACTGCAAGCTAAAACAACAGTGAGATGCCACTATGCACCTGTTAGAACGGCCCAGATCCAGGACGCTGACAACACCGAACGCTGGAGGAGATGTGTAGCAACTCTTGTTTGTTGCTGGTGGGAATACAAAATGGGACAGCCACTTGGAGAACACAGTTGGGCACATCCTTCCACGAATAAACATACTCTTTACTGTATGATCCACGGATCACACTCCTTGGTATTTATCTAAATGAGTTAAAAACTTAAATCCAGGGGAAAACCTGTACGCAGGATAGAAGCTTTATCCATGATAGCCCAGACTTGGAAGGCACCAAGATATCCGACAGCTGGTGAATGGATAATAAACTATGGCACACCCAGGGAATGAAATGTTTTCAGCACTAAAAAGAAATGAACCATCAAGCCACGAAAGACATGGAGGAACCTAAATGCGTATTACTGAGTGAAAGAAGCCAATCTGAAGAAGCCGAAGTATCGTAGGATTCCAGTTATATGACATTCTGGAAAAGGCACGACTAGGGAGACCGTGAAGAGAGCAGTGGGGAAGGAGGGCTGGGTAGACGGAGAGCAGATTTTCAGGCAGTGAAGTTATTCATGGCAGATACAGGTCCCTATCTGTCTGTCCAAACCCGTATGATGTCCACCAGCAAGGGGGGACCCTCACACAAAACATGGATGTAGGGTGATAGCGATGTGTCGCTGTAGGTTCGCTGAGTAGGACAAATGCCCCACTCTGTCGCAGGATGTGAGTAATGGGGGAAGTTGTGCATATTTGGGGACAGGAATAATTGGGAACTCTCTGTACTTTGTACTCAATTTTGCCGAGAATCTGAAAGTGCTCTAAAAAAGTAAATTAAAAAATATGTGTCTTTACGTCCCTTTCAGTCAGTCCTTTTTCCCTGCCCTTTCCCTCTCTGGGTATTGTTGGTAGGAGTGAACTACTGATATGTTCTTCATTCCTCCAGTTTTACGGAAAGTCATACAGTATGGACTCATACTTTGTGTCTGGCTTTCATTTGAAGGCATAAGACTTTTGAGGGGCACCTGGGTGGCTCAGTTGGTTAAGCGTCCAACTTCCGGTCATAATCTTGCAGTTCGTGAGTTAAGTCCCGCATCATGCTCTGTGCTGACAGCTCAGAGTCTGGAGCCTGCTTCGAATTCTGTGTCTCCCTTCCTCCCTGCCCCCGCTCGCACACAGTCTGTCTCTCAGAAAAAAAAAAAAAAACATTAAAAAAAATGTAAAGCCGTAATACTTTTGAGATTCACCCATGTTGTTGCATGCATCAGTACATTATTCCTTTCTGTTGCAGAACATAATTTTGCTATATGGCTGGATCATCATTTGTTTCTCCATGTGCCAGGTGATGGACATTTGGGATGTTCCTAGCTTTTGACTTTTGTGAATAAATTTCCTGTAAGCACTCATGTCTACATCTTTGGGTAGACATATGCTTTCATTTCTCTAGGGCAGATACTGAGAGTAGGATTGTCTGGGTTGTATGGTAGGTGCATGTTTCACTGTTAAAGTAACTGTCGAACTGTCTTTAAAAATGGCTGTCCCATCTTGCATTCCCACCAGCAATCCCATAGGATGCTTCACATTCTTTTTTTTTTAACGTTTAATTTATTTTTGAGAGAGAGAGAGAGAGAGAGAGAGCAGGGGAGGGGCAGAGAGATGGGGAGACATGGAATCTGAAGCAGGCTCCAGGCTCTGAGTGGTCAGCACAGAGCCCATTGTGGGGCTCGAACCCACGAACTGTGAGATCATGACCTGACCCAAAACCAAGTCTCAGACACTTAACTGACTGAGCCACCCAGGTGCCCCTCAAACTTTTTAAATTCCCGTTGTTCTAGTAGGCTCCTAGTGATACTTCTCTGCGGTTTTGATCTGTGTTTCCCTAGTGACTAATGATGTTGAGCACCTCTCCGGTGCTTATTTGACCCCTATACACCTTCTTTGATAAAGTGTTTACATTTTTTGACTGATTTTTCGTTGGGCTCTTTGTCTTCGTTTGAGTCGTGGACGTTCTTTGTATATTCTAGATACAACTCCTTTATCAGATCATGGGTTTCACAAATATTTTCTCCCAGTCTGTGGCTTGTCTTTTCCTTTTCTTAACCATGGCTTTGGAAGAGCAGTGTTTATAATTTTAGGCTTTATGTTTAGGTTATAGCCCATGTGGAGTTACTTTTTATATACAGTAAGAGTTAAAAATAGAAGTTTTTGTGTTTTGGGTGTTTTTGTTTTTTGTTTTGTTTTTTCCTTTTTTGGCCCATGGTTGCCTAGTTTTTCCTCTCTTTGAAAGCCCGCCCTTCCTCTGTTGAATTACCTTGGTGCCTTTCGGTCTATTCTTAAATGTATCTGTGTCTCATCTAAATATCTACCCTCCTGTGAATACCTCTCTTGGTTACTGTAGTTTTAGGTAACTCTTGAAAACAGTGTGAGTTCTCCAACTTTATTCTCCATTTAAAGCATTTCTGGCTATTCTAAGTCCCTTCTATTTCTCTACACATTTTAGACTAGCTGTCACTTTCTACAAAAAGACTGATGGGAATTTGATTGAATTGCGTCTTCTCAGTGGAGGCTAACGACACTGAATCTGCTCATCCGTGAACATTCATACGTGTCGCTCATACAAAATGACAATTCCTTTAGATCTTCGAAATGTCCCTCAGGAATATTTTGTATTTTTTTCATCATATAGGTCTTGCACATATTTTGTTAAATTTATTCCTGTTCTGTGTTTTTTGTTTTTGTGGGTTTTTTGTTTGTTTGTTTTTGCATAAAGCCTGTCCTTATTTTCAAAGTACTTTTTTTTTTTTTAATGTTTGAAGATTGTGGCAAAGGGCACATAACATACATTTTACCATCTGAACTATTTCTGAATGCAGAGTCAACCTATTTCATGTTTATTTTTGGTGCTATTGTAAAGGTACTGTTTCTTTCATTTCAATATCCAAATGTATAGAAATACAAGTGATTTTTGCTTATTGACCTTGTATCCTGCCATTTTGCCAAACTTCTTCATTTGAGTAGCTTTTTTACATGGAATTTAGGGCTGTCAAATTTTAACTAAAATAACATTTCATAACTATTTACTATGTGTCAGGCATTACTCTGTGTCCTACATAGATTTAATATAATTGTACCAACAGCATTACGAAGACATCGGTCTTAGAAGTTAAGTGGTTTTTTTTTTGTTTTTTTTGTTTTTTTTAAGTGGTTTGTTTAAGTCCTGCGGCTCGGACACATGAGACCCACAGGAGGGGAGGGATGAGACGAGAAGCCGGCACCCTCCATGCAGCTGCCTCGGACGAGCACTTTCTGTGCACGAGGCCGGTGCTAAGACTTTTATATACATTCTCCCATTTAATCCCCAAAGGAGTCCCATGAGGTAATAGTGCCATTACCTGTTTTTCCATGGAGGGTCTGGGCAACTTGCTGCCCCTCCCCTGCTTGCTCTCTCTCTCTTTGAGAAATAAATAAACATTAAAAAAATTTTTTTTAAAGATGATGGGTGATGACAGGCTGCGTGGGCGGCTCAGTCGGTTGAGTGTCTGACTTCAGCTCAGGTCATGATCTCATGGTTCATGACAGCACAGAGCCTGCTTTGAATCCTCTGTCTCCCCTCCCCCGCCTCCCCCTCAAAAATAAATAAACATTAAAAAACAAAGGTGCAGGAGGCCTTCATAGTTTAAGTGTTGGGTTGAGTTGGCCAGGCACGTGCGGGCTTGGAGTTGGGGTGCGGGCAGTCTGGGCAGCCAGGGCTCCGCTGCTCTCGAGCTAAGGGGGCATGGACAAGTCCCTGAGTGTGTCTCCTCTGCTGCCACTGGGATCATCACATGTCCTTGACGGCGGCCCTCCCCCCTGGAGAAAGCCTGGCTGTGCCCCAGCTGCATCTGTGCCCGGGCCCGACGCCCCCTCCTCTCCCCTTCCCTGTTTGTGTTCTAGTATGCCTGGGTGGAGAAGCACTTTGGCCCCGAATTTCTGGATCAGATCGTGCTGGCCACAGACAAGACCGTGGTCTCTGCCGACCTCCTCATAGACGACCGGCCAGACATCACAGGCAAGTGGCCTGCCGCAGGTGAGGAGCGAGTGTGGAGAGCGGAGAGCCGGGGGCCCGAGAGCCTGCAGGGCTGAGGAGTCCCCAGCGAGTCACCAGGGCTGCATTAGGCCTTCAGCTCCAGGCATCCCTGCCGGGAACGCAGGGTTATTGTCAGCATCCAGGAGCGTGTGGCCTTGGAAGGGGGTCCTCTGGGAGTCCAGAGAAGCGGGTCCCTGCTCCTGAAGTAACTCATCGGATGAGTCCCTTCATACCTTGAAGGCCTCCCTCGTAAAATGAGGACCAGGCTGGCCTCCAAGCGTTTTTTTAGCAGCAAAGCCATTTTTTCCCTCAAGAGGAATGTGGACTGAACCTACCTTGGAAAACAGAAAAGCCAACAGAAAAGTGTAATGTGTCTAGTTGAAGGTGCTTTGGGAGCTACATTCTTCCCTTTTGCTTATGGGTGACTCTCTCCCAACAAACAAACAGACGTTACCCTGCCTCAGAGAGGAGGGTGAAATCAGCGCCCCCAACGGGCAGGAAGGCTGCGCTGCGGCGAGTTTAGGAACTCACAGGCCAGCAGTGGGAATCCAGCTGCTGTATCTCCTGGCGGCTCTGCGGGGCTGTGCACTCAGGCAGGCTCTCCTGGGAGGCGGCAGGCTTTCAGGGTTAAGTCCTATTCTTTGGGACACCTCAGCCGGAGAGTACAGAATATTGCTTCTCTGATGGCTTTTGGAGCTCGGGAAACACACCCATCTCCACACTGCTCCCAGTGTGTCTGGGGGGCTTCATGTGTGCCCCCACCCCTGACCTCCCAAACCCAGTGCTCCGCAAGGAGCGTGGGGGCACATGAGGGCGGGCAGCTTCTGTCTCCAACCAGGAGAGCAGGGGGGAGGCCTGTGCAGGAAGAGCAGGGAGTCAGGCCGGAACCTGAGGGGCAGGATCAGCACCAGAGAGCCGGTGGGACAGGTGGACTTGAGGGACTGAAGGTTACCCGTGCTCACCTGGTGGTAAGCTGCAGGGCCAGCACTGGCCAGTGCGGGAGAGGGGAAGGGCAGGGCTCGGCTCTGACAGAGGCCATGGTGACAATGACCAGGGAAGCCACTGTTTGCTCTGTGCCCCCTGGGGGCCATCCCAGGTGCTGCTGCATGTGGGCCATCTCATTAAACCCTCAAACCCCTCCCCCCAACCCCAATGAGCCCTTGGCCAACGGGGAAGCCAGGTCTCAGGCCCCCTGTCTGTGCGGGCCTCCCGGCGCTGGCCTCAAGTGCTGCTTTCCCGCCCACAGGGGCCGAGCCGCACCCCAGCTGGGAGCACGTCCTCTTCACGGCCTGCCACAACCGGCATGTGCAGCTGCAGCCCCCCAGCCGCAGGCTGCACTCGTGGGCGGACGACTGGAAGGCCGTTCTGGACAGCAAGCGGCCCCGCTGAGCTGGACTGTGTTCTGGGCGCCTCCGCGGGGGCCCCCGGCCTCAGGGCTCCCAGCTCAGGGCCCCGGGGGCTAGTGCTCTGGCCCAGGGGCTCCTTCTTGGATGTCCCAGGCCCACTGCATGTGGCCCCCCCCTTCCCCAGCCCTGCCAGGCCTTAAACTGATCTTGGAGCAGGGCTGGCCCCAGGGCCCTGGACAGGCAAGTACACCCGGGGGGTGCAGACTGGCCTCAGGCCACAACCAGGCTGCCCGGAGCTCGGGGCTCCAGACCGGAAGGAGCCGAGGGTCCAGCAGGTGTCCCCCACCCTCAGGGAAGCCCCCCCTCCTGGGTCTGTGGCCCATGGGCGAGGGCGCTGGCAGTGAGGTGCTTCCAGAGCGAGAGGGCCTGAGCCCTCATTCTGAGCTGCAGCCCCTTCCCTGCCTGCCCATCTGGTCCCCGTCCCCCTAGGGACCCAGCGTGGATTCAGCAAATGCCAGAATTCCAGGGCACACCGGTCTCCAGGCACCACCCCCTGACCTGCCTTTGACCAGCTCAGAGGTTCCCTGTCCTCCGGCCCGGGCCCTGCTCCGCCCCGGCGAGGCTGCCCGGCGGAGTCCGCAGCCGGAACGTCTGTTGAAGGCCTGGAAAATAAATGCTGTTCACGTGTCGCTCGAGGATGTGGCCGCCTCTAGCCCGTGACCTGCGGTCCGCTGGCGTCTGGCCCCTGGGCCCCCAGCTGCACATCTGGGGGGTCGCCCCCACACTGAGGAGGGGGCTGAGGAGCTTCCCCGCCTGTCACCGCGGGTGCTGCGGCGCAGGACCACGGAGGGCTGGGCAGAGGGAGGAGCTGGCGGCCTTCGCAGTCCCCTAGTAGGCCCTCCACCGCGCTGACTGGTCCCCTCCTCGTGCCCCCATTCTCCAGTTCAGAGCAGGGTCCCCCACTCTCTGCTCCTCTCCCACTCCACCTCCTAAGGAGGTCCCAGCAGCCCTGTGGGGAGGGGGCGGGGCGATGTCAGCGACGCCTCCGGGACCAGCAGTCACGTCCTCAGGCTTTCTGGAAGGCCTTCCCCCCACCCCCTCCGCTTGCTGCTCCCCATCACTGCCCTGGTTGTCCCATCTCTGGGGCCTCCTGCCACGACCCCCTGGCGACAAGCACACCTGGGCTGCCCCAGGAGGAAGGGTCAAGGAGACAAGGTGAGGGAAAGTTCCTGAAGCTTGGCCAGCCTGAGCTTCTTGGCTTTCTGGCTCTCGGGGCCTCAGCAGCATGGGCGTCCAGATGAGGCAGGGAGGACTCCGCTTGGTCAAAGGCAGTCTCCTGCTCCTCGCCGGCTGTTTCCCTCCAGGGGCGGGGCGGGCTCTGTAGGTCCGTCCTGACAAGGAGTGTTTATGCGGTTGAGTCATCTGATCCAGAGGCCACCTGGTCCGAGCAGGGCAGGGTCCAGAGGAGTCCTGACCCTCCCAGCCTGTGGCTCTGGAAGGAAGGGAGACCCTGGAGGGCCAGCCCCCTGGCTGCTCCCGGACACCCTCTGTGGCTGCCCACGGAGACGGCCACTGTCTAAGGGCCAGGAAACCATGTCACCTGCATGATATACTTTCTTCCTGGGCCCATTTCTTGGGCCCTCCACCCACCGGGCCCTCACACCCTCTTTCCAGAGCCTCCCTTGTGTAGTCCGCATGCTTAGATTCACCGGGACCCTGTATCTTGGGACTGGCAGGGACTCACAGCTTCTGGCCTGGTGAGACCTGCACCCTCCCCGGACTTGACCTTTTGACTGGGAGGATGGCCCACAGACCAAGTACCTGCTGCGTGAGGGGTTGGTGCTGGCCCAAGGCCACAGCCGGCCTGGTGCCCTCCAAAAACAAGCCACTTGGCTCATTTCTATCTTGGGGCCTCATTCTGCTTATGATGGAGACTAAATCCCACCAGGGTTTCCTCAGCCACATCTGGTTCCTCCCCAGGGAGTGTCCCAGCATGGGGAGGGAGGGGTGTGGGGGCCTGTGGTGGGGCGGCGGGGTGTGCGGATGTGGGGGCCTCCTCTCTCCGCATCGTGGTGGCCGTGGTGAAGGGAACCCCTTCTTCATCCTCTTGCTGGTGCCCGCACTGCTGGGATGGCCTGTCCCCCACGTCTGGTGGACGGGGCCCCTCTGCCACAGACTGTGCTCCGCTGGCGGGCAGTGAGCCCCCTTTGCCTGCCTGCCTCCTGCTGTCGTTTCCTTCCCGAGCTCCTGGCCCCTGGTGACCCGCAGGGAGCGCCAGGGAGCGCCAGGGCCCGGGGCGTAAGCCGGGTGGGGGGGGGCGGGGGGGGGCAGGCACTCCGCCCCTCGTCTCTGCCGGCCCCCTCCCTGCCGTCTTCAGCACGTCGTCTTCCGCGGGCTGGCTCTTCCGGAGCCTCTCCTTCGGAACTGATTGCCACCATGAGTGTACAAACTGCAAAGCGACGGATTGCTGAGTTTGTTCTCTGCTCATCTAGGACCCCTCGGCCTGAGGAGCAGCTGCCTCAGCTGCCTAATTGGCTGAAAGGAGAAAAAGAGAACGGCAGCCACAAGGATGTTTCAGTCAGTGTTCTGGAATGTGGTCCCACCAGACCCAGATCTCACTGTGATCATCCAAGCCAAGGAGAGGCCTGGGGCTGCCGGAGCAAGGGCGGTGGGGTCCTGGGCAGCCTGAGGGCCTGGACCGGCCCCTTCCACCAGGCAGCATTGGCTGAGGTCTGAGAAGAGGGGAGAGCCCTCCTGACTGACGGAAGGCTGTGCAGAGGGCCTGGGGCTGGAAGGGGCTGCTGAGGAGCGTAGGAGGGAAGCCGCAGCAGAACTGGAACCTGGACCCTGGCCGAGCACAGGGAGGTTGGAGGCGGAGCCTGGGCAGGGAGCCAGCATGGAGGCGCTGCATGTCCTGTGGCCGGCACCCTGCCGGGGTCTCCTGTCACTGCCCTCATTGTGCTTGGAGGGAGGGACACCTGCAGCCACCGATGGCAGAGGCCAGGACTTAACGGCTTCATGACTTTCTTCCCTCCCTCCTTCCCTCTCCCTTCCTCCCTCATTTCCTTCCCCTTTCCGGTCCATCCTCCCTTCCTTCCTTCCTTCCACAGCACCATTCAATGAACTTCAGAAAAGGGAGTCCACCTCCTGGTAGCAAAGCCAGGCTTGTCCTGCCCTGAGATGAGGTGGCACAGCAGCGTGGTCCCTTGCCATCTTCACGGGCTGGCCTCCACATGCCTCAGCTCTTGTTAGGAGTGGAGGTTTACCCCTTTGATGATGTTGGAAATAAGACCAGAGCCCCGCGAAGGAGCCAGGACCTTCAGCTTAGCCAGGGGTCTGAGGCAGAAAGAGTTGGTATAGTTTCTCTACTCACCTGGATCACGGTTTCCCCGTGGGACCCATTCCGACATCATAACCTCACTAGGTCATTTCCGGAGCGACTCTGTCCTCCAGATGCTGGGGAGCGCGTTCTACGGTCTCATAACCAGCCTCTTGCGGTCACTCCCATGTAACTGATGGGGCTGTGGTCTCAGCAGAGCCAGGTGTCCCGACCTAGGGCATGCCAGGTCCATGATGCCAGCAGGATTTTAGCCCAGGCAGTTATGTGCTCGGGTTTGGGACCTCTACACAATACTGTCATCCGATCCAGAATTTCCCAAGGGTTCAGGTATTCATGGTTAAAGCCAAATCAGTGCTTAAGGGACCGACCTCCATCTGAAGATGAGTATTCAGGTGCTTAGCGTGCAGCAGGCCCGCAGGCAGATAAGGGTAAGATCAAAACTGTAATTCCTAGAAGCGGGAGGAGTTGGCTGAATTGGCCCTCAGTGACAGGCTGAGGAGAGGGGTATGGGAGGGGGGAGGAGGAGGAGGAGGTGGGAGAGGAGAAGGAGGAGAGGGAAGCTCACGGATTCTCCTGCAGGCCAGGCAGAGGGACGAATGTGACAGAGGGCATGTATGACACTTGGTATACCACCTCCTGTCCCCTGGATCTGCCAGTGTCCTGGCAGACATGTTGTCCAGAACAGGAGGCCGTGGGGTGAGCAAGAAGGAGGAGATGGCCTGGGTAAGTCCCCACTAGGGAGAAAGTGGCCTGCAGGTACTGTGCTGAGGGACCTCAGCTAGAGGGAGAATGAGCAGATTCCGGAGGGGGGACCCCCATCCTCTCCAAAGTGTGTGTGTCAGGGGTGTGAGGGAGATGATAGAAATTCCAGCAGTGACCCCAGCCAGCTGAGGAAGCTAGTTTCCCATGAGGAGGAGCTGCTGAGCAGGCAGGACCGAGATGGTCCCCAAGATCCTGGCTCTCCCTGTAGCACGGAAAAGAATGAATTCACAGTCCCCGCAGGCCTGCTGTGGGGGGTGCACAAGAGGCAGGAGGACCCTCCTGTGAGCTCATTAGTGGATATCAAGGAGGGGCAAAGTGGCCCGGGGGCTGAAGGTTGCAGAGACCACCCAACCTGGCTGGGCCTGGAGCAGACCCTTGTTACCCCTGAAGCAGGGGCTCAGCTGTGCAAGCAGGTAGGGTGCGCCTCACGGCCTGAAGCCAAGACACATGAGCCATGGCCTGTGCCCTAAGCAGAAGCCAGTTCCGGGATCCAGATGTCCTCTCACCAGGGATGGAAATGAGGGAGACCCAATGAAGAGCAAGCGGGGATGGCAGCCCCTCCAGCGAGTGGGGACTTAGGAGTTAAATGCTTCCAGAAAGAGCCTGAGTCAGGGAAACCTAACCAAGGATGTAAAAGACCTACATGATGAAAACTATAGAAAACTAATGAAAGAGATTGAAGAAGACACCAAGGAATGGAAAAACATTCCCTGTTCATGGATCGGAAGAATGAACATCGTGAAAATGTCATTACTACCCAAAACAATCTACACATTCAATACAATCCCCATCAAAATTGCACCAACATTCTTCTCAAAGCTAGAACAAACTATTCTCAAATTCGTATGGAACCACAAAAGACCCTGAATAGCCAAAGTCATATTGAAGAAGAAAACCAAAACGGGAGGCATCACAATCCCAGACTTTAGCCTCTACTACAAAGCTGTCATCATCAAGACAGTATGGTATTGGCACAAAAACAGACACATAGACCAATGGAACAGAATAGAGAACCCAGAACTGGGCCCACAAATGTACGGCCAATTAATTTTTGACAAAGCAGGAAAGAGTATCCAATGGAAAAAAGACTGCCTCTTTAGCAGGTGGTGCTGGGAGAAGTGGACAGCAACATGCAGAAGAATGAAACTAGACCACTTTCTTACACCATACACAAAAATAAACTCAAAATGGCTGAAGGACCTGAATGTGAGACAGGAAACCATCAAAACCCTCGAGGGGAAAGTAGGAAACAACTTCCTTGACCTCACTGCAGCAATTTCCTCCTAGACACATCCCCAAAGGCAAGGGAAATGAAAGCAAAACTGAACTCTTGGGACCTCATCAAGATAAAAAGCTTCTGCACTGCAAAGGAAACAATCAAGAAAACTAATAGGCAACCAACAGAATGGGAAAAGATCGTTGCAAATGA
>NC_043716.1:11091635-11119894 GCF_006229205.1 Suricata suricatta | reverse complement strand
GAGCACATGTACCCCAATGTTCATAGCGGCACTTTCTACAATAGCCAAATCATGGAAGGAGCCTAAATGTCCATCACCTGATGAGTGTATCAAGAAGATGTGGTTTATATATACAATGGAATACTACATGGCAATGAGAAAGAATGAAATCTGGCCATTTGTAGCAAAGTGGATGGACCTTGAGGGTGTCATGCTAAGCGAAATAAGTCAGGCGGAGAAGAACAGTTACCATATGTTTGCACTCATAGGTCTAACAGGAGAAACCTAACGGAGGACCGTAGGGAGGGGAAGGGGGAAGAGGGACGCAAAACTTGAGAGACTATTGAATACCGAAAACGAACTGAAGGTTGAAGGGGAAGGCGGAGGGGGGAAAAGGGGTGGTGGTGATGGAGGAGGGCACTTGTGGGGAAGAGCACTGGGTGTTGTATGGAAACCAATTTGACAACAAACTATTAAAAAAAAGAAGAAGAAGAAAGAAAGAGCCTGAGTCAGATACCAAAGAAGACCATTTTAGGTGGAAAAATCTGACTTAGCTTTAACTGGCAATTAAAAAAATAGTTATCAGTTATAGTTAACAACAGACATGTATCTGCATATCTGTAGAGCATTAGCTTACCTATATTTGGTTTTCCCCACAACCCTCCCAGGAGGCCGGGCTCACAGAGTTTTAGTTAGTTGACAAGCCCTGGGCCACTGGGTGAGGAGATGTGGGCTCTGAACTCAGCTCCTAGAACCTGCTGGGAAGAGCCAGAAGGCAGCCTGGCAGTGGGAGGGACTGGGAACAGGGAGTCTGGAGAGGGGACCTGCCACCAGCTTGCTGGGGGACCTCCGAAAGCCACTTTCCTCTGAGCCTGTTACCAGAGCTGGTCAGCTCCCATGATTCCATGAGAAGGCGTTGCAGGAAATAGGGACATTTACTCCACGGTGTTTCTGCTTCCTGGAGGAGACTGAGCTGGTGAGATCAGTGGTGGGGAGCCCCCACTGGGGTAGGTGAGGTGGGCTTTGGAGGGGCTGGGAACAAGGGGTGGTTTTCCTGACTTGGCCACCAGGTGGCAGCACAGCGCACTCATGAACTTGCGTGTGTTTTGTGCGTGGGGAGAGGGGCCGACAGGACACTAGTGATTAGTGAGTACACAGGAAACTTCAGGGAAAGAAGAAGGAAGGGCCAAATTCCCGAAGCTCCATTCTGGCCCCCCTGGACCAGCTCTTCTGGCTCCTACCTCCTTCCTCCCGAGCTGCCAAGGACAGGTGGGGCCCTGGTGTCAAACACGACGACGACCCGTGTCCAGCCTGCCTGGTGGGCAGGAAACCTTGACTCCAGCCCTTTATAGACGAAGCTGGGGCTGTGACAAAATGGCTCTTAGGGATAGAAATGGATAGAAACGGGAACCCGATCACCTGCTCCGTGAACACCTCAGCCCTGTTGGCAATTTGGCTGAAATGTTTTAAATCTGATTAGATTCCAGGAAGCTGGGTCAGATGCATGCCTAAAAGAGGCCAGAAATGATCAGGGTACTTAAATTTTAGAAGGCAGGAGAGACGTGGGGCCGAGGAGACGCAGCCTGTGATGCGAACAGTGTTATTAGCTGGTTCTGCCGCGACCTCCCAGGCTACCATCCTCTTATATGAAAGGACAGGTAACAGGCGACGCAGGTTGTAGCGCGGGACCTGCAGTTCTCACATGTGGCCACACGATGGCGCCAAAGGACTAACTCTGGCTGCTCGGTGCCTCCCTGGGGCCCTGGAGCTGGTGGTAGTCGCAGACCAGATCTGCCCCATATTCTGGTCCCATACTGGTGTTCCTAACTAACCAATATCTCTTTCTGACCCTCTGTATGCTCTGGAAACTCCTGTGGGTAGAGCCTGATCTGTGCACAGAGGGGACCTCAGCCACTGATAGATGGATGAATCCCTTCAGCTGTAACCCTCCTCTGAAAGTGCCGAGTGCTGTGGGGACAGTTCAGGGAGAGACCAGGAGGGAGATGTAGTCCTGGGCAGGCCTGGGCAGGGGAGAATGCAGGTGCTCAGGGACCCATAAGGTGCTCACGGAGATTCCATTGTTGCAGGGTTCCAATCATGCTTCCTGTCTCCCCTCCTTCACAAGATTTGCCCATGCAAACCAAGGGTGTGGCCGGGAGCCCGGAGGCCTGTGTTATCGGCCAACAGTGTTTTGTCAGGGGGACTTTTACACCCTCCCACCCAAGTGCCCTGGAGCCTGGCTGGGACAGTTGGTGGCTCAGTTGGTGGCTCTTCTGGTTGGGCAGTGCTGAGCCGGCTTTTGCATGAATGTGCTCACTCCTCTATGTGTGCTGGAGGGTTTGTCTCGGCTCCCTCCGTGACCCAGGCCTGCCCACACGTGAGTTCTCTCCTGGGCATTTGAGGGACTGGCCTCTAACTCTAAACAAGACTTACCATTGTTTGCTCAACATTCCCCGCTCTTGACCTTGTTCTGTTCTCCCACCCCACCCCACCCCTGCAACCTGCATGTGCCCCCTTCTCTTCCCCATTTAGCTCACCCCTGCGTGCCCCTGCCACCCCCAAGAAAGTTCTCGCAGACTGCCCCAGCCCCTCGGGGTACCTCCTTCTTCTGACCTCCTCAGCACTAACTGCCTGAAATCTAGCTTCAAACCTGGGCTCTTGCAAAGCGCTTCCTGTCTCAGGGATGAAAGAGGAGGAAAGGGGAAAGGGACCAACATTTCCTGAGTGTATTCCAGCCGCTTTCTCGTGTCATTAATCTCTCCACATGGCTCTGAAGTAAGACACGGAGAATCTGGTTTTGATTTTGTGAAGTTGAAGTTGAGAAAGTGATGCCTGGTTCCGTCCAGCTCCCAAGGCTCCCAAGGCGGCCGCTCCAAGTAGGGAGAAAACCAAGAAAACCTCGCGGGCACGCCAAGTCAGAAACTGTGCTTCATGCCTTTAGGTGGAAGTCCGCTGGGGCCGATGGAACGAGGGAGCCGGGGGAGGGGTGGCTGCTGCAAAACGTGAGGGGCCCAGAGGCCCTGGGGGGGTCTGGGGACTCAAGAGGGCCCTGGGCTCCTGGCAGAATAGCCATTTGGGGTACCTCAGTGGGAACCACCGTCTGAGTTGAACTCTCTTCCCTTCCCCCCACACATGTCTCACACACGCGCACACACACACACACACACGCACACGCACACACACACACACACACACGCACGCACAGGCGCACACACACCTGGGCCAACCAGAGAATGCAGGTCTCTGTGTTTTGGAGGAGAGGGGAGGACTGTGTGAGTGCTGGAGGTAAAGAGAGACACCATGTCCCAGGAAGATGGTGTCGCCCAGGGAGAACCAGAGCCCCGAGCACAGAACATGGGATGGAGTGGTGGCACCTCCCGTTTCTGCAGGACGAGTGAAAGCAGGCTGCAGGAAATCGACTTGGTGCTGGCAGCTAGAGTGAGCCTTGGGTACAAGGATGAGCCCCACTACTGATGGCACCAAACTCCTGAGCAGGAGGACGATGCCCAGGACAGGGAGTTATGTAACCGGAGCAATTTAGAACAAGTATGATCAGTATCCTTAGATGTGGTAGAATACTGGACCCTCACAAAGTCCAACTAGAGAATTTGGAAAATTACAAGCTAGCCATGGGAAAAAAAACCCTCAAAAAAATCAGCTGTAGAGCAGAGCGGGCACGGCTGAAGAGCAAATAGTGAGTTGGAAGACAGAGCTGAGGAGTCTTAAAACGCAGCACAGAAGGACAAAGTGATGGAGGGCACTAAACAAAAGTAGGGAGATACAAAGAGCAAAGTCTTGTTGTTGAGGGTGGCAGTGTCTCAGGATTCTGATTAAAACAGGCACCCGTCAGGCAGGATGAATGAATAGAGATTCACTACCGGGAAGAGTTTCGAAATTTTAGAACACTGGGGATAAAAAATTCTAAATATTTCCAGACAAAACCCAGGCTCCCTGCAAACAACACAATACTAGAAGCAAGAAGAAAATGAAGTAATTAGCTTCAAACTCTAATGGAAAATAATTTCAGACTCAAAATTCAATACCCAGATAAATGTAAGGATAAAACCACATCCAGAAGATATGTGATTTCCTGGAATGTTTGACATTGAAAAAAAATTTTCCTTTTGAAAATAATGCTAACTGGTGTGCTCTAACAAGAAGAAAAATTAATCCGAGAAATGAAATACAAGGAACAATGATAAACTGAGAACCGACAAAATTTATTAAATCTAAGTGAGTGTTGATTGTGTAAGAATTAGCAATCTGAAGCTAAAATCACGGATACTATGAGCAAAGGAGCTAAGGACTTTGTGGAACAGAGGAGAATAAAGGTTAAAACTCTGGTCTTGTAGAAAGGTGGATATAGATTCTGATTAATTGAGGTAATTGTAGAATAAAACTAAGGATGTGTGTGAAAATGTTAAGGGAAATCTCCACAAAAATGAAGTAGAATGTATAACTTGGAAACTATTAGAAGGAAAAACTGAAATGGAAGAAACGAAGTCAATCCAACAAATGAGTGGAGAGAGGGAAAAAAAACACAAAACATAAGAAATAGGATACAGAAATAATATCAGGGGTAAGTCTCAACATTTCATTAATTACAACAAATGTGAATGAGTTAAAATCATGAGAAAAATCTCCACAAAGACTAAGATTCTGTCTTCAAGAGACACATATAAAATGGTAACCACTCAGGAAGTTTCTAGATAGAATAGAAAGAGACACACAACATAAGCCCTAACAAAAGAATATCAGTGAGTATACCTCAATTACAGACAAGACGGAATTCAAAGAAGAACATTAAAAAAGGACAAAGTTGGGTTCATGTTGCTAAAAGAGACAATTTACCAACAAAATAAAAGTTAGGATATTTTATGCCCCTAACAACATGATTGCGAAATGCTCACAACACAGCCTGATAGAGCTATAAGGAGAAATGGCCAATGTCACAATTAGAGAGGGAGTCTTTAATATATTTTTCTCAGAAACTGACAGATCAAAGAAGCAATAAGGAACATATACATTATACATGTGTGCATAAATATATATTATACATATTTTATATATATAGTTCAAAAAAGACCTATTTTCAAATATACATGGACTGGTCCTGAAATTGAAGTCTTGAAAAAGAAGGGATAAATTATTTTGTAGACAATATATGATCATCTCCTTAGAGAAGGGAGAGAGGGCTGTTGGAATATAAGACCAAGTGCAAGAACCATGGCTCCTCTGGCGTTGGGGACAGAAGAGAGCAGGACAGCCATGAGAAATGACATTTGGAAGGCAGGGCAAGAGGGCCGGGAGCATGAGAAGATGGCCAAGGGAGATCTCTTCGGTCTGAGGAGCTGAGAGATGGGAGCTGACGGGCTCCAGTGCAGGTGAGTCTGCGCTTGCCCGCCGTTAGCTGAGAGCCAGGCACCCCCCAAGTGTTTTCTATGAACCGTCCAATCCTTGAGGTGAGTGCTGTCAATACACCCATTTTGCAGATGGAAAATTCCGATGTACACAGGGTCACAGCAGGGGGTTGAAATTTGGACTTGGGTCCATCTGATGCCAACACTGCTATGAATCTCTAAACCATATGAAGAACATAAATCACCAGAAACAGGTGCTTTTAACCCTGCTCTGGGTACCCTTCCAGGGAGAGAGCCCGTCACTTTTATCCGGCTCTCAAAGAAGACTGTGACCCAGGAAATATTAAGAATCCCTGGGGTGGCTCAGTCTGTTAAGTGTCCCACTCTTGATCTGGGCTCAGGCCATGATCTCAGGGTTGTGAGATGGAACCCCACGTTGGGCACGGAGCCTGCTTGGGATTCTCTCTCTTCCTCTCTCTCTGCCCCTCCCTCACACACACACACTCTCTCAAAATAAACAAACAAACAAAATAAAATAAAACAACTTAAAAAAGAATCACTGACTCACATGTTGGGCTACTTTCCAGAACCGGGAGGGAGGGAGTCTGAGCGCCTGGCGGGGGCGGGTGCTGGCCCCCACAGCCCCGGGGGCCATCGGAAGCCTGGACCAGAGGTCCTGTGACAGACTGGCCTGGCTCTTCTGACTCGCGCATGAGTCAGCACAGGACTTGTGGTTCCATTCAGACTCTCGGAGAAAAAAGAGACAGACTCTCAGAGATCACCTCTGCCGTCAGAGATCATCCAGCCCTGCGGTCACGGAGGTGGCCCCTGGAGCCCAGAGAGGTTGCCCCAGTCACCCTTGGTCCTACAGCTGGTTGGTGGCTCATGGCTGCAGCCAGGAAGTGGTCAACGCCCTCCCATCTCCCTGCCTTGACCTCGATGACCCAGCCTCTCCTCCGGCGGTGTGATGCTCAGGACCACAGGAAGAGCCCACTTCTCCAGGGAGCCTGTGTGGCAGCAAGGAGACCAGAAGACGTCAGCCTGTGGCCCAATGGTGTGACTTGGTTGATATTTTTTTTAATTGGGGTAAAACATATAGCATAAACTTACCAATTTAACCACTAGCAAATGCACAATTCAATAGCATTAAGTACACTCGCCTTACTGTGCGACCAGCACTACCATCTAGTTAGTGCCAGAACTTTCTCACCACCCCAAACCCGTCTGCAGCCCCTCTCCATCCTCCCTCCCTCAGTCCCTGAAGCCACCAACCTGCTCTCCGTCTGTGCGTTGGCCCATTCGGGAGATTCCGTGCAAACAGAACCAGCCGAGGGCCTCCTGTGTGTGTCCTCTTCCACGTAGCACATTTCTGAGGCTCATCCGTGCTGTTGCATCGGACTTCTTTCATTTTTAGGACCAAAGAGTATTCCTCTGTGTGGAGAGATTACATTTCGGTGTTTAGCGTTCATCCGTTGGAGGACCCCTGGGCTGTTTCCACTTTCGGTGACTGTGAGCATCGATGCACAAGGTCTCCTTTGAACACCTGCTCTCTGCTCTTTTGGGCGTGTGTCCAAGGAGTGAGTGGCCGCGTCATGTGGTCAGTCTATGCTTCTCTTGCGGAGGGGCCACCCAACTGACCTCCATGACAGGCTGATTTCTCCGGGCCCCTGCTCTCTACAGTCAGCACCCCTGCCCAGGCAGCTCCCCACCACCCCTGTAGCCCCACCTGTCTGTGCTCCTGGGCTCCAGGCCCACTGCTCGTGCCTGCACGACCTCTCAGACGTCCCAGGGGACTGTCCTTCTCCAGTCTGCTCCACCTGCGCTTTCCCCTTTCCCCCGACACTGACATGCCCTCCACTCGGTGCCCCTGCAGCATGGGCCCCAGCCTCAGGCTGCAGGTCATGAGGGTAAGGGTGTTATGCCTACTGTGTGCGGCTGGTCTGGCTATATGCACTGCCCTGTGTAATCACATAGCAAGGCCTTGAGGCAGATAGGAGTATGGCCTCCATGTGTGGGTGTGGAAACCAAGGCTCAGAGAGGTTCAGCCACTTGCTGAAGAGCACACAGCCAGTAAGCGGTGGCATGTGGGGTAGAAACAGGCGGTCTGTCTCCTCAGGGTTAAGACAGATCACTGGGCTCCCAGGAACAACAGAAAACACCTCTGACTTTCAGAGAAGAAGGTCAGAGAAGAGGACGTGGGCTCCAGAACAGACAGGTGTGGTTCTGGGGAAAGTGCCTCTCTCAGGGGGTGAGCACACAGTGGGGGCCCTGCCGGGGAGCTGTCGTCAGGTCCCGAGTTTGCCTGCTACTGTGGCCCTGAGGGCCTGCTGCGCCCGGGGGAGTTGACTGAGCCTGGTGGCAGGAAGCATGCTGGAGGTGACAGACAGCCGAGATACGACAATTTGGCTCCAGTGTGACTGGAGCACAACAGGCGATTTCTCAGTGAGGTGGCTTGTGTCACCACGGGCAGGCTGCGAGCAAGGGACTGAGCGCGCCCAACACGGGGCACAGTCCCAGCTCGAGGGCCCAGGCGGCAGGGGGAGCGGAGGGGTGCCCACGCGCTCGCATGTTCCCATGCCAGGGCCTGGACACAAACAGCACCCCAGCTGGGGGCCGTTCCGCAGACCCTCCCCCAGGTGAAGAAGCAGCCAGGGCCGGCAGGGATGGCCCCCACCCCCCGGGCAGCGGCCGGCCTCTGGGCCGGAAGTCTGGGCGACAGATCATCTGCGGTGGCCTCGGACCTGAGCCAGGCCTCATGCCGTCTCCCCAGCCGGTGCTCCGGCTCAACCTCCAGCTGATCCCTGAGGGCCGAAGGCAAAGAGGGGTCATACGTGCGGGGCCCTCACCTCAGGGCAGGATCACAGGGGGAAGGTGGGCCCTGTCTCCCCCTTTCTGAGCACGGGCCACACAAACCAAGGAGAAGGTGGCCGTGAGCCATGAGGACCCCCCCATTCTCTCCCCTGCATGGATTGTGAGGAGGGGTGGCCACCGCAGGAGGCCCGGGGACATGTGCCAGCACCAGATGGATGCCAGGACCTCGCCCCTGGGCCATGCAGCGGGCAGGGGGCCTTGGCTCTCCTGTGGGCACAGGGGTCTCCCGGTTCCAGCCCCCTGAGCCTCCTCTCCCCGGAGCCTCTGGAGAATGATTTCTGGACCCACGAAGCTGAAGATCAGGCCCCTGATGGCGGAGACCTCACAGGTGCCCTGGGAGGGAGGGACGTTCAAACTGGGACAAGAAGGAGGAGCAGGAATTAGCCAGGCAGGGGAGGTGGTAGGGGAGACAGGCAAGGGGTAACGTGTGAAGACCCCAGGGCAGGAGGGACAGGGCCTTGGAGGGCTGAAACAAGCCCATGTGGCTGCTAGTGTAGACCAGGACAGGAGTGGGGTGGGGGTGGGGGTGGGGAGGAGGCAGGTGGGCAGACCTGCTGGCCTTAGCTAGTTAGGGCACCTTGAGCCATTGGCCTCCCGTTACCGTGACCTGCCCACACCCCCCTCTCCCCCCGGGTGACTGTAAGTGTCTTTCAGGTCAGACTGTCTTTCTTAGCCTCATCTGTACCCAGCACAAGCCTTGGTCGGCGCCTGGTGAGTGTCCCAGGACCCGTAATAAGAGATGTTTGAACTAACCGACCAATCTCACAGAGATAGAAACAGGGGTTAGATGAGGTTGAGGGACCCGTGTCCCTGCAGTAACCCTGAACTCCTGGGACTGGCGGGGCACCCCCCTGGGTGGGGCTTCCAGAAGGCAGAGGGTGTTTAAAAAAGCCAGACCAGGAGAAAGAGAAAACAGGTCTCCACTGCTCTCCGGGGAGGCGAAGCACTTTCTTGAAAACTTGGAAGGCTCCCTGGAAGAGGTGATCCCATGGTAGCTGGCTCCTCCCACCCTCCTGGGCCTCTGACCCACTCTCCTTGGCACCCAGAGACCCAGCCCGTTCCCTTTCTGGCAGGGGCTCCTCTCCCCTGGTTCGCAGGCCTGGGAGGGAGCAGCAGGAAGTGGGGACAGGGCGGCCGACGTGTTCAGGACACTGGTTAATGCATCAGTTTGTTTCCACAGCTCCGCATCCTTCAGCTGAATATTCCGCTGGCTCCCGGCTTAGCCCTGCCTGCGTCTGTGCCGCTCTATTTTTACAGCCCTGGAGATGGCTGACGAAAACATTTAAAAAGACACAAAAATTAAAAAATTTAGAAGCCGGGGGTGCCAGCTGTTCTGTTTGGAAAGCAAGAGGCTGACATCTGTGTTCTGTCTCATTGAACTTCATGCTGCCCCCTCCACCCTCCTTCTGACGGCCGGGGCCTCAGGAAACCTGGCTCAAGCCCCGACTCTGCCCCTCGCCGTCTGCGTGAGCTTACCCAAGCCCCTTCCTGTCCTGTGCTTCAGTTTCCACAATGTGATAAAGGGAAGTTTGGACAAGTAGATTCTTGTTGGAATTTAGGTGGTTCAAGAACTCTCCCCACAGGAGAGGGGTGGGGGGGGAGGAGGCAGCTTCACTCCTGGTGTCACCACCCCTCCTTCTCCATCCTTTTGACTAATTCCTCTAAGCCTCCGCTTTTTAACATGGAGGAGGGGTCTGGCCAGAACCCTTGCAGTGGGTTGGAGGTTGTGGGGACAGGGGTCAGCATCCCCGAGTCCTAGTCTTGACCCTGCAACATACTTCCAGCGCGACACTGAGCACCCGCAGTTTCCATCTCTCAGTGTGGAGGCAGAGTCACCAGGATGTGGTGACGGTTCACCCCCATGATCCCTCCTTCGCAGGGCTTGGGGTCCACACCAATGTCTGTCTGTCCCACACGGTCTCTGCGAGGTGACCTCATCTCTCCCCGTGAACCCGGGGGAACGTGAACTCACGTAGGAGCTTGTGCAAGCGGCCTGAGGCTTAGGACAGAAGAGGCAATGAATGCAGTGTCCCCTTGGTTTGCCGGAATGTCCCGCAAGCGTGCTGTGCTGATGTCTGAGGTCATTGTCATGCTGTGAGGAAGCCCAACCGGTCCCCCAGGACAAGCTCTGAGCTCACACCCAGAGAAATACGCCCTGGCTGCCCCCAGGGGCTCGGGACTGCGCTCGCATCCGGACTGCTCAGTAGAGACTTCCCAGGATTCCTCCGAGAAATGGGGAGAAACGGTAGTGTTTCTTCTTAGCCACGAAGCCTCGGGGTACGGTAGTAGCCAGCTCAGACCTGGTGAGTGCAGAATGGAAATCTTGGGCAAAGCCCGTGGTCCGGAGCTGGAGTGGTGGCTTTCCCATAGGGACCTGAGCTGGCTTCTCTGGGCCTGGGAGCCTCTTCGGACAAGTGAGTGATGGGATCATGATGGCTGTGATCGGCTTCACCAGTGCTCCCCGAGCTTCCCGTCCTCCCCGCCCCTGGGCACCAGGACGGATGCACTCCGTTCCCCCCCCCCCCCCCCCCCCCCCCCCCCCCCCCCCCCCCCCCCCCCCCCCCCCCCCCCCCCCCCCAGCCTCCGCCGCCCACCCCCCACTCTCCAGGGTCAGGGAAACCACACCGCAAGGAGTAGATGCTACATCCTGAAAGATGTAGTCCTCCATGATCTTGTCTCCGCCTTGGCAACCGCTAAGGCCTCCGTAGGTCCCACACACCGAGCCGCCCATAGTCTGGTTCCTGGAGATCTGTGGAGAGAGAGGCCCCTGCCCCTAAACCCAACCTGTGTGGTATTCAGCCACTGAGATTCGGGAGCTTGTTACCGCAGCATAAAATAATCGTCCTGACTGGTGCAACGCTGAAAATAGCAGCTACAGATTCCTCATCTAGTTGTTGAGCCTCTGGGTGATCGCAGGCATCCAGGGAAGCGCTAGCTCTTATTACAGTGCCAGTTCCTGTGTCTTGGGTGAGTTTTCCCGGAAAGGAGATGCTGAGGTCAAGATCTGGATGCAAGAAGTGTACGTGGAGAGGGATTCCAAGGAGCATGGACAGGGGAGTGGAAACGAGGTGGGAAGAAAAGGAGGTTCAGTAACAGGGTGCAGGGAGGAGCCGGGTACTGCCGTGGGCAGCTGGGGATCAGCTCTGCCGGGGACCTCTGGGACACCATTTAACATGCATCAGGCTGTCCCAAGCTGGAAGATAAGGGAGCTGCGGATTTGCCCCTCAGCGCCCATCGGTTATGAGCTGAGGGCAGCTCCGGGGGGCATTAGCTCCCAATCCCGGCCCCCCTGTTGCTCCGGGCCTCCCTCCTCCGTGGCCTGCATGGCCTGCACGGTCTGCATGGGGGTCCTGCCTCCGCTGTGCTGCCTGGTGCCCGCGGGGCTGGAAAGCAGGGCGGCCTCGGAGAGGCGGTGACACCCGGGTGGCAGGCGGAGGAACTGGCTCTCAGGCCCGCCGGCCCTGCACTTTGCGGCTTCCTTTTCAAGAAACGGGACAAGAGACTGACACTGCTCATCGTGGACTTTGGGGGAGTATGGGCGGCCAGAAAGAGCTTCGGATTAAGCAGCAGGCAGCGTCTAACCCTGGCTCTGCCGTCCTTAGCTGTGTGGCCGTGGGCAGGACCCTTGACCGGTCAGGCTCACCTCCCAAGGCCTCATCTCTGAAAGGAGAGGCTCGGGCTGCACTGAGCTAGGAGAGTCTTGTGATGGGGCTGGAGAAGGAGTCAGCCAGACCTGGGTGCGAATCCTGAGGCTGCTGCCTGCTGATCGCCTGATCTCGGGCAGGAGACGTCCTCCCGGCGAGCCCCAGTCTCCTGGTCTGTTGGGAAGGGTGAGATGATGGTGCTGAAGGGCCGGGTGCTCTGCCCGCCACTGGACCAGCCCCTACTCCCGGCATCACGGATAACTGGGAGGGTCTTGGCTCTTTCCCCCTTGCTGTATGACCCTGAGAAAAACACGGGACCTCTCTGGTTGTAGGATCAGACCCTGCTTTGCCCAGATATTTGCACAGAGAGATGAGGTGCTGGGTATGATGTGAGGGGTTGGGGCCAGTGAAGAAAGAATGGGGGTCAGCCGTGAGCATTCCAGTCCACCAGGGGACCTGAGGTGGAGAGTAGGTGGGACGCACTTTTGTTTTTCCTCCATCCCTGGAGACACCCTCCACCACTCCTACCCCCACTTCCGATTTAAAAATAATCAACTCCAGGCATCCCTCATTTATTCACCCATCCTCTGGACACAAGTAGTAACTTCCAGGCCTCTGAGGGAAGAGGATTCAGGACAAAGAAACATATAGTTGAATTGGGGGGAGAAATGTATAAACAAATAACTCAAGACCCAGAGGTGTATTGAGATTTTGGAGTGCAGGCTTACATGAGAAATTGCTCCTGCGTTCTACGGTGCTGTAGAAGCCTCCCGAAGGAGAGGGGAAGGGCCCCTGTCCAGTTGTTCTGTGGGTCTGGGAGGGACGAGATCCCAACATCAGTTGGTTGTGACGTCTCCCCATCTGTGGGCACGTGGCTGCTCAAATGACCTTAAAGATGTATGAGTATAAATAAAAACACAACCAAAACTTGCAGGATGCAGCAAAACCAGGGCAAACAGGGAAGTTTATAGCTGTAAATGACATTAAAAGAGAAAGAAGGGGGTGCCTGACCGGCTCAGTTGGTTGAGCGTCTGACTCTGATGTTGGCTCATGATTCATGAGACTGAGCCCTCCATCGGGCTCTGTGCTGAAAGTGCTGAGCCTGCTTCGGATTCCCTCTCTCTTTCTGCCCCTCCCCCACTTGTTCTTTTTCTCTCTCTCAAAATAAATAAAATAGACATTAAAAAAATGAAAAAGAAGGAAGATTCCAAATCATCAACCAACTATACAACTTAAGGAACTAGAAAAAGAAGAATAAATTAAGCCTAAAGCTAGTAAAAAGAAGGAAATAAGATTAGAAGAGAGATAAATAAAACAGAAAATAGGAAGCAAGGGAGAAAATCAGTGAAAACACATCTGGCTTTTCAAAACTTAACAAAGATAGCAAAACTGATAAGCCATATCAGTTAGACAGACTGAGAGAGACTGGGGTCAAATTATTAAAATCAGAAATGAAAGTGAGGACGTTACTCCTGATTCTATGGAAAGAAAACTGATTATAAGAGAGTTCTATGAAGCATGAACAAATTTACACCAACCACCTTGTTGACATGGACAAACTTCCAGAAACACAAAACCTGTCAATACTGAATCACGGAACATCTAAATAGGTGATTGACTCAGTAATCAAAAACCTCTGACCAAAACAAAGCCCTGAACCTGATGACCTCACTGGTGAAGTCTACCAAAAACTTAAAGAAAAACTAACACCAATCTTGCTGAAACTTTTCCAAAAAAATTGAGGACAACACTTTCCAACTCATTCTACAAGGCCAGCATTACCCTGAAACAAAATCTGGATGAAGAAACTATAAGAAAAGAAAGTACAAACCAATATCCTTTATGATGCAAGAATCCTCAGCAAACCAAATTAAGCAGCATTTTAAAAGGATTATACACCATGACCAAATGAGATTTGTTCCTCGAAAGCAAGGATGGTTCAATATACAAAAATCTGTTAATATAATACACCACATTCACAGGACCACGGAAAAATATCCCACAAGAATTGCATGCAGACACTCAGATATTTGTGCACCCGTGCACACAATAGTTAGAAGGTGGGAATGATGTGATGGAGAAATGGGTCAATAAAATATGATCTATACATCCAATGGAGTATTATTCAGCCCTAAAAAGGGAAGGAAATTCTGACACATGCTACAACATGACTGAACCCTAAAGACGTTATGCCAAGTGAAAAAAGCCAGTCACAAAAGGACAAATATAGTGTGACTCCACTCACATGAGACATGTGAAGTCGTCAATTTCATGGAGACAGAAAGTAAAATGGTGGTTGCCAGGGGCTAAAGGAAAGGGGATGGAGAGTTAGTGTGTGTTTTTTAAATTTGTTTTAACGTTCATTTACTTCTGAGAGAGAGAGACAGAGACAGAGTGCTAGTGGGGGAGGGACAGAGAGAGAGGCAGATCAGAATCTGAAGCAGGCTCCAGGCTCTGAGCTGTCACCATAGAGCCCAGCATGGGGCTGGAATCCATGAACCATGAGATCATGACCTGAGCTGAAGTTGGATGCCTAGCTGACTGAGCCACCCTGGCAACCCTGAGAGTTAGTGCTGAATGGGGACAGAGTTTCAGTTTGGGGAGATGAAAAAAGTTCTCTGGATGGATGATAAAGATGGTTGCACAAAAACGTGGAAATGCTTCACGCTGCTGACCTGCATGCTTAAAAATGGCTAAAGGAAACTCAGGGCTGCACTACTGCGGCCCCAGCAGTTCAGGAGGCTGAGGCAGGGCGACGCTTGAGCCCCAAATTAACAGGTTGTCCCAGGAGGGCTGGACTCCCCATGCCGGAAGTGGGGCAGGTAAAAAGCGGTGAAAATAGTAAAATTTTTGCTATGTGTATTTTACCATAGTAAAGATGCGTACATAAAATTCAGAAAATAAAAATCACGAACTGTGACACATGAGCCCATGGTGTGGTGGAAATCTTACACCCGTGATGACCGTGACGGGGCATCGATGAGCGTGGTCTTGGGGAAGGTTGAACAAAATGCCACGGGCAGCCAGCGCGGGGAGTCTGCGCTTGCGCACAGAGGGCCTGACCGCTTCGTTTGAGCTCGACCTCGCAGGAAGGCGGGGTGGAGAGGGCTTTCCAGGCTGTGGCCCCGCCGAGGCAAGTCCTGGAGGGAGGTGAGGGCTGTCCTGGGGTGATCAGCTGTGACTGGTTCAGGGCCCGGGGGAAGGACAGTCCAGGGGACGGCGGGCCTCTCCTGCTCTAATCAGTCAAGGCCGCTTCCCTGCTCACTCCCGGGGCCCAGGTCCCTGGCCAGCCTCCCTGAGCAGCTCGCTGGAGAGGAAGGGTTAATCCAGCCTTCTTCTTGCACACGGGAGGAAACGGGAGTCTGGAAGGGGGTGGAGATAACTCAATAAGGAAACATAACTGCTAAAATTCTAATGCAGCTGTCGCTATTTGATACCGGTGTTTTATCCGTATCAGAGAGGTTGGGGGAGCTGCTGTGTCTGATACGCTACTTTCAGGTTACAAGAAAGGGAGTCCATTGGCTCAAATATCTGAAAAATTAAAAAAATTTCCATAACAGTTGTTTCAGGTAGGTCTTGCTCTGAGTTCAGTGAGGTCTCTGAGGTACTGCTCTCTGTCTCTCTGTTCTTCCTTCTGCAGGGGAGACTTGTCCTACGGAGGAGTTCCTCCTGGTCCCATAGAGGGTGCTGGCCGGGGATACGTGCCCATGTACAGGCTCCGAAGGAGCGTTCTCTGGAGACTGACGTCAAGTGGACAAACCTGACACTGGCCAGGGATGGAGTGTTCTTTTTTTTTTTTTTTTAAATTTAGAGAGAGAGAGACAGTGCAAGCAGAGGAGGGTCAGAGAGAGAGGGAGACACAGAATCCAAAGCAGGCTCCAGGCTCTGAGCTAGCTGTCAGCACAGAGCCCGACTTGGGGCTTGAACCCACAGACTGTGAGATCATGACCTGAGCTGACGCCGATGCTCAGCTGACTAGGCCACCCAGGTGCCCCGGGATGGAATGTTCTAATTAGCTTAGACTGAGTCCTGTAATTAGCTTCACTCCAGGACCCAGGTGTGGAATTGAATGCCCCAGAATCATAGGGATCCCAGTTGGAATCAGGGATTACTGGGAAGACGAGGGAAATGGATGTTGAGATCGATTCTGAGTGCTGAATTTTACGAGAAGTCACGACAAACGGAAAAGAATGATATAGACGTTAGAAATGCCTTTGGCTGCAAGTGACAGAAAATGCAACCGACAATGAATTAAACAATAGAAGCTCAGGGCTCCGCAGTGGCCAGCGCTGACTGACCTGGGCAGCACTGTCCCCCAAAGAGCCAGGCTCCACTTGCACCCTTTTCTCTCCACTCTTGGTGTGCTCACATTATTCTTTAGTTGCATGATGACTGCCATAGCCCCAGGAGTAGGACCTGTGTTCAAGGTGTGGAGACAGGGGAATTGATCAAATCTGCAGGCTCCCTTCCCACATCATTTTTCTTATTGGGATGCAGGAGCCTTTCCAGATGCTTCTGTAGAGACTTTCATTTAGGTCTTGACCCAGAACTGGGTCGTATGGCCACTCATACTTGCAGATAGGTTGACCAAGCATCTTGGTTTGTCATGCAGGGACTTCTGGTGCTAAGACTGGACAAATCCTGGGCAAACCAGATAAGCTGGGCACCCTAGCCGGAAGAGGGCTGGGGACGTGAATTTGGGCTTCCCAGGCTCTATTGTAGAAGGTTGCACAGGAGGAGGGGGTGCTGGTGGGCTTTGGGGCAGCTGTCAGCAGCCTCTGCCACAAACCACCAGGGTGGTGAAGGGATTCAAAATCAAGGCATATCTAGACTAGGTGAAGGGACCAAAAAAATAGCCTAAAAATTAGGAGATGTTATATATTCTGGATATGGGTTGCAGTATCTTCTCCCAATCTACAGGTCACCTTTTTGCTTTCTTAGTAGTGTCTCTGATGAATAAACATCCCTGATTTAGCATAGTTCAATTTATCACTTTTCTCTTTATGGTTAGCACTGTTCGTTTCCTAAGAAACCAGTACTTTCTCCAAGATCATGAAGATATTCTCCTTTTTTTAAATGGCTTTTGAGGCGCCTGGGTGACTCAGTCGGTTAAGCCTCCGGCTTTGGCTCAGGACAGATCTCACGTTCGTGGGTTCGAGCCCCGCGTCGGGCTCTGTGCTGACAGCTAGCTCAGAGCCTGGAGCCTGCTTCTGGTTCTGTCTCCTTCTCTCTCTGCCCCTCCCCCTCTCATGCTCTGTCTCTCTCTGTCTCAAAAATAAATAATAAAACATTAAAAAAAATTAAAAAAAATAAAATGGCTTTATTGAGAAATAAATTCTCTCAATTTATTAAAAAGATCACCTTTTCCCATTGCACTTTATCATAAATTAGGCAACCTATATGCATGCTTGTTTCTGGACTCAATTCTTTTTTGTTTTGGGCCTGGGTCTTACCGATCAATCCACTTCCCAACAACTCGAGACTGTCCAGGTCAGCACCCCTGTGGCCAGCCGCCATTAGACCATTCCTGAAGTTTCCACCCTCGCCCCGGAGAGATCTTCCCGGGGTGCAGACGAGGCCAGATCTCCCCTCGCTGAGCTCCTGCTGCCTGTTCCCTGAGCTGGTGCATGTTGCTGGGGAAGCCTTTCCTCGCCGGGCCCCTCAGCTCTCCTACCCCAGCGCCAGCTCCGCCCCTCTCATTCTCTAAGCTGTGGCCGCTTCTCCTGCCCCGGGGTTCTTGCACACTTCATCTACCTGCAGCTTTATTCCGCCCTTTCTTGCCCTCCCCCCACCCTCCCGTCCCCACTTTGCCTTTAGTCTCAGCTTCTGGGAAAGTTACTTTTAAACTATGTTTATTTATTCTTGACAGGGAGAGAGAGCACAAGAGGGAGAGCAGGGGAGGGGCAGGGAAGAGGTGGACAGAAGATCCAAAGCAGGCTTTGGGCTGACAACAGCGAGCCCAGGACAGGGCTCGAGCCCACAAACCACAAGATCACAACCGAGCGGAAGTCAGACATCTAACTGACTGAGGCACCCAGGTGCCCCCTGACCTCCCCTCTCAGGAAGAGACATCGCTCCTGGACCTCTGCAGCCCCGATGCTTCCGGAGGCTCTGCGGGGGCTTGCTTGCCCGCTCATGCTAAGGGCTTGAGAGCTTTGTGTCCTCAGGCAGATTACCAAATCTGGCCTTAGTGTCCGTGTTTCCTCACCTGCAAAACACGGTATGATGTTTGCTACTCCAGATTCAGCTTCCGCCCTTTTTTGCTCTGTCTATAGCTCTAAGCTCACCCTTCAGGCTGCATTGTCCCCTGACTTCAGTGGGAGGTGCCATCTGAGATGAGGGGACCGAGCGGTCAGGGAGGCGCTTCCTGGCCCCTTCCTTGTCTTGGGCCATCTCTGTCTAAGGTGCTGTAGTCACTGTCGATAGGCCTCCGTGGAGCCAGGGGTGAATTCTGCTTCTTCAGCCAGAGCTGTGGAGAGGATACAATGAGAAGTCTCACGATGACACCCTTAGCACAGTGCCAGGCTCGCCTCATTTTAACTCATTACTTTTCCCAACCATTGCGCTAGCCCTTTGTTTCACAAGGAATGATTTTCAAGTCTGTTTCTGTCCACGGACTGGATCTGAAATGCAAAGGCCCCCTCAGCTGTATCTCCAGAGCTTAGCCCAGAGTTCAGCACATTTGATGAGCATCTAATAAATTAAGGGTCCCATTTGCCTGTGTGCAGTACTGTCCTGGTGCCAAGAGAAGAGGTAGGAGCATCCACAGGCTCCCTTGTACAGTTGTTCAGGTTGTGCACTGCAAAAGTTGCCTGGCCCAGGAAACAAGGGGAGTCCAGAGCGGGCTGTGTTCTTTCCACCACGCTGTGCTCCAACAGAAAGAGATGTTTTTCCTAATTTGCCCAAAGGGGCTGCATGAATTAGTGGTTCCTTAGGTCTCTACTCACAAACCTAGTTTTTATTCTTTCATACGGTAGACTCCATGTTCTGCCTAAGTCCTGTCTCCCAGCCCCCTTGAGCACCTCCCTTTTCATTAGTTCCTCTCTGCCTTCCAGGAAGCCAGCAGCTACCCAAGGAAGTGCCCTAGCTTGAGAGATGCCTGTGGAAACCAGCAGGGACAGGACTTCCAAGAAAGTCTCTGCTAAGCCCGAGCACAAGAGCCACTGATCTTCCCAATCAATGGGGGCAGACAACAGTGAGTGAGTGGTCTGGCCCGAGAGAAATCAGTCGTGGGCGGCTGCAGAAATAATAACCCTGGACTCCAGGTGGATAGTAGGCAATTAGCACCCGAGTGTCCCCATCCAGCCCCGAGCCCATTAAACACAGGACTACTTTAACCAAATCCTACCTTAAAGAGCTCTATTTAGAAGCAGCTTAGTATAAATTGTTCTGTAAAGAGGAAAAAAGTCCCAACGATCCAGGCAAGAGTGCAGTTCCTAGTGGGAGTTTCTAATAAGTGGGTTGGAGAGCCAGCGAGGGCCAGGGCCTTTGAAAAGCTCTGCAGGGAGAGCGGAGGAGGCGGTCAATGTCAGTTCAGCCTGTTCTGTTTCGCTCTGTTCCAGGGCCTCTGCCTTCCCCTGGTCTCTTTCATATTTGGAACCAGAAAGGCTGCACAGTGAGCTGAGTTGCGTCTCTGCCCGTGCTCAGGGAGGTCAGACCTGGTAATTCCTCATCACTGGAAGGAGGCCGTCCAGGGGCCAGGCCTGGATCAAGCAGGAGTGTGAGACACGGGTCACTCTCCTGGGCCTTGGGTTCCTTTCTCTGTGCTCCCTCCTCTCGCGGCACACCTGAGCAGCTCACCCCTGGCTGCGCCCAGACATCACCAGGCGAGTTTTCCAAATGCTGATGCCAGGGCCCCACCCTGAGATTCTGGTCAGTTTGTGTGGCGTGGTCCCCTAGCGTGGCCACTGTAAACGCCCCCCAGGTGCTTCCATGTGCAGTACCCAAGGCCCGTCCTACACCTGCTCTCTCCTGTGTGGGCCTGTGAGAGCGGCAGGTGCACCTTCCCAAACCCCAGAGCAGCGGTTTTCAGAGAGGGTTCCCTGGACCAGCAGTCTCGGCATCATTGGCAACGTTTTAGAAATTCATATTCTCAGGCCCAACCCCTGAGCTCCGGAATCAGCAATCCTTCCTCTCTCCCTTCTTTCTTTCTTTCTCTTTTCTTTTCTCTCTTTCTTTCTTTCTTCCCGAGAGGGCGGAGGGGCAGAGAGAGACAGAAATGGAGAATCCCAGGCAAACTCCGTGCTGCCAAGGAAGAACCAGATATGGGGCTCAAACCCACAAATCCATGAGATCATGACCTGAGTCGAAATCAAGAGTCGGATGCTTAGCTGACAGAGCCCCCAGGCTCCTCTGGAATCAGAAATTCTTGGTGGAGCCCAGCAACACGTACTTTAACAAGCCCTCCAGGGGATCCTGTTGTGTGGTTGGTCAAATTTGAGAATCCCTGGCCTGAATGATAGAATTATCACGGCAGTTCAGCACCCTGCAAACTTCACCACGCACAGGACTCCAATTAAAATGTAAATTCCAGGGGCGCCTGGGTGGCTCAGGTAGTAGTGTCCAGTTCTTGACTTGGGCTCAGGTCATGATCTCATGGTTCATGGGATCAAGCCTTAAGTTGGGCTCTGCGCTGACAGCATGGAGCCTGCTTGGGATTCTCTCTCTCCCTCTCTCTCTGCCCCTCCCCTGCTCACATGTGTACTCTCTCTTTCTCTCTCTCTCAAAATAAATAAACTTTTAAAAAAAGATTATAAAAATATAAATTCTGGGGCACCTGGGTGGCTCAGTTTGTTGAGCGGCCGACTTCAGCTCAGTTCACGTTCTCACAGTTCGTGGGTTTGGGCCCCGCGTGGGGCTCTGTGCTGACAGCTCGGAGCCCGAAGCCTCCTTTGGATTCTGTGTCTCCCTTTCTTTCTGCTCCTCTTCTGCTTGCGCTCTGTCTCTGTATCTCTCTCTCAAAAGTAATAAGCATTAAACGCACATATATATAATTCTGAAGCAGCCGGGAGGCTCTGTATTTCCAGCACAGCCCCAGCGTGACCGCCGGCCCCGGACCACCCTGCTCTCCGCTGACAGGGGGCTCACCACGTGCCGGGCACCGTGCGGAAGCCTGCCCACGTGCTTCTCATCTCCTCCTCCCGGAAACACCAGGAGGTAGAAAGTATTATTATTTCTTAACGGTTTTACTGAGAGATAACTCACATTCCACAGAAGCCATCCACCGGAAGGACACAAAGACTCTCAGTGTCTTCACAGTTGTGCACCCCCGTCAGTACCAGAACCTCAGCCTTCTCAGAGGAAATGCGGCTCCTCTCGGCCATCACTCCCCCCGCTCCCAGCCCCCACCCCAGGCAGCCTACCTTCTGTATAACTAGATTGGTCCCTTCTGGACATTTCACTTAAAAGAACTCATACAGCATGTGGCCTTTTGTGCCTGGCGTCTTTCACTCAGCTCAGGCCTTCAAGGTCCATCCGTGTTGTTTGTGCTAGTGCTTCGTGCCTTTCTCTGGCTGCCTATGTTCCGTTGCTGGGTAGATCGCATTTTGGGTGTCCATTCAACTGTGGATGGACACTTGGGTGCTTTGCCTTTGGGGGAGATGATGGTCCTCGCTGCTGCAGACCCTCATATACAGCAGTCCCATTTCACAGATGAAGACACTGAGGCCAAGAGGCTACGTCTCAGAGGGCCGGGGGGGTGGCAACGCTCACAGTGAGCTGAGCAGGGGCATGTTTGTTTCTGGAGAAGGAGCGAGAGGCTTGGAGGCAGGGCTCCTGGATCCCTCGGCTTAACTCCTTCTGGGGACAACGTGGGCAATTTGTTTAAGTCTGAGCCTCAGCCCCCCCAGGAGACAAACGGTAAGTCTGTTAGGAGCTGCGCACAGAGGAGGGGAGAAGACGGGGCTGCCTGCAGTGTTGGCTGCGCTGGGGTTCCTGGATCAGGGGCCAGAGCGGCCAAGGGCACTCACTGAGGCCTGTAATGTAGGGCCCAGGGTGAGAGAGAGACAGAGACAGACACAAAGAAAGAGAGACAGAAGCACAGAGACAGACAGAGACAGAGAGGCAGAGAGAGAGGAGAGAGACAGAAAGAGACACAGAGAGACAGAGAGAGGAGAATGAGAGAGAGAGAGAGACCGAGAGACAGAGAGGCAGGCAGCAGGCGTGGGGGGAGGGGGCTGGGCCGGCTGCCTGAGTCAATGCAGTGAGCCTTTCACCTCCTCCCACAGCCATTTACCCGGCCCGGTGGCGGGGGGAGTGGGGGCGGGGGGGGAGTGGTAATTGCCATCATTTCGTGGCTGGGCACCGCCAGGCGGAGGAGGGAGGGAAAGGCTCCCTGGGGCTGAGCAGGAACACTGAACACAGTGATAAATGTCAGCCTCTGACAAGGGCCCGAGCTGGAGGGCACAGCCTCCTCACTGCCCGCCAGGCCCGCCCTTCCCCCATCTTGGGGCCCGGCCCGGCCTGGAGTTGCTGGGGCTGCTGCACACCCCACACCTTTCCTGCCACTCCCTGTACCCTTCAGTTGCTTCGGCTCAGGGTTCAGGCCCTGGTTCTGTTGCCTGGTATGTGCCCTTGGCCAAGTGCGTGCCTTAACCCGAGTCTTGTCTGCAAAACGGCCGCCACAGCAGCACAGGCTCTACCAAGTGTCTGTGAGCGTTTGGCACCGTCAGACCCTATGTTACCCTCCCGGCACCACTTCGAGGGAGACACTGGGAAGATCTCTGTGTGTCAGAGGAGGACGCCGAGGATCAGAGAGGCGAGACCCCTCTGCGCCTCCGTGTCCTCATCTGCAGAATGGGGACGCTGGGGAAGATGAGGACACCTCTGAGGGCAGTGCCCAGCCCCACCGTCTCTGACCCAAGGAGGAGGCCGGGATCTTGGGTGTCAGGCAGGGCAGCAAGAGGTACCGGGAGCAAGGCCGAAGGAGGGCATCCTCCAAAGTCGGCTGCTCTGCTTCCGGCCTGGAGCATGCGCTGCTGGAAGCCAGGCGTGTGGGCCCCCAGCTGGGACGCCACCTGAGGTGACAGGGAGCAGAGAGGGAGGGGAGGCACATGGCAAGCAAGGAAGCCAGCCTGGAGTGGGCAGCTCCTGGCTCGTGCTGGGAGCCCAGGGGGTCGCCACCCAGCCTCCCGAGGTGGGGGCCGGTTCAGGAGCTATGGTCACTGTCACAGGTGTCCCCAGAGCGCGTGTCTGGCCTGCTGATGGGCACAGCCGAGGCCAGGCCCAACCAAGACTGTCATGTTTGAAAAGGGGAGAGACAGATGGAGAGGAAGAGGAAGACAGGGACAGATCTGCCCCAGAAGCATTTTCCTTGCAAGAGAAGAGCCTGTGGGGTCCCTTCCCCAGGGCCTCTGCACCCACCGGGGAGGTGAGGTCAGCCCCACCTGGAGCTCCAGGGCTGATGAGTCCCGGGAACCTGGAGGGGGCTTACCTGTGGGTGTGAGGAAAGGCTCAGGGACCCCAGGAAGGAAACCAGACACAGGTCACCCTCCCTTCCCTCTCCCAACATGTTATCAGGGACATTTCAAACATGAAAAGCGGAAAGAACTTCAGAGAACAGCCGTATCCCCACCAGCTACCCTTGTTGATGCTGTATTGCCCTCGCTTTATTTTTTATTATTTTTTAAAGTTTATTTATTAATTTTGAGAGAGACAGAGACAGCACGAGTGGGGAGATGCAGAGAGAGAGGCAGAGAGAGAATCCCAAGCAGGCTCCACGCTGTCAGCGCAGAGCCCTGTGCGTGCGGGGCCCAGACTCACGCGCCGTGAGATCATGACCTGAGCCGAAGCCGGGAGCGGGACTCGTAAGCGGCTGGGCCACCCGGGCGCCCCTGCCCTCGCTTCATTATGCAGCAGTGCGTCTTTCCATCCCTCCGTCACCCATTGATGCATTTCACAGGGACTTGCAGACATCAAGATGCTTCAGCCCCCGACACTTTACATGATGATCATTAACTGGAGGTCAAGATTTGTTAACTGTTCTTTTTTACAGGTGATGTGGGCATAGAATGTCATGGACAGATTTAAAGTCTGCTCTTACCATCGCCTGGAAATTTTGCCCTCGTTCCTTCTCGTCATCCCCGCCCCCTCCCCCCGGTTTTCTACACCAGCTACTGTTCTGGTCTTTTCCACCACTGCTTGGTTTTGCCTGTTCTAGAACTTCATGTCAGTGGAGTCCCGCAGCATGTGGTTTTTTTGTGTGTGTGTTGGGGGTGTGTGTGGGGGGAGGGGCTGGCTTTTTTGCTGAGCATATTTATTCTGAGATCCATGCATGTTGTTGCCTGGACTCATGGGTCAGTCTTTTTACTGCTAAATAGTATGCCACCGTGTAAAATATTCCATTTGCTTACCCACTCATCTGTCGTTCCTTTGAGATGTTCTCAGTTTGGGGCCCTTCTGAATAAAACTACCGTGAACATTTGTGCACGAGCCTTTGTGTGGGCATATGTTTGCATTTCTGTCAAGTAAATACTTAGGGGTAGAATTACTGGTCTTCTGTCTTTATACAATCAAATTAAAAAAAAAGAAAGTGGGGGTGCCTGGGTGGCTCAGTCTGTTGAGTGTCCGACTGTGGCTCAGGTCATGATCCCACAGCAAACCAGTTCAAGCCCTACATCAGGCTCTCTGCTGTGAGATTCTCCATCTCCCTCTCTCTCTGGCCCTCCCCCACTAGTTCTCTCTCTCTCTCTCTCTCTCTTTCTCTCAAAAACTAAACTTAAAAGAAAGAAAGAAAAAGAAAAGAAAGTTGCAGAAATTGCTCAATCACCATCCATGGTCAAGGAAGCTGCCCACCCCTCACCGCCCTCCCCTGGGACAGCTGCAGGTGGGCTGTGGAGGAATGCTCCTCATCAAGACAGAACTGGTTCAAATCCCGGCTCTGCCACTTGTAACCCGTGTTACCTTCTGCAAGTTTTGAACTCTCTGAGCCTTAGTTCCTCCTCTGTAAACCAGATACGATGATAGCAGTCACCGGACAGTCGATGGGGAGCCCTACATCCCCAAAAGAAGGACTATAAGATGCCCAGCCCAGGACTTGGTCCCACTGAGGGTGATGGCCAGCACAAGGCCCTTGTCCTCACCAATTTAATTCAGTTTATTCAATTTGCCTTTCAGGATCCAGTGTCTTCTCATTGAAGCCTTTCCGGAAAGTCTGCACAAAATGCAAAGTGCAAACACTCATAGAATACTTAGCACCAATGGCCTGGCTCTGTACACATGCAAATACTAGGTCGTTTGGTTTCTTGGTGACACCGTAATGGAGTTGATCATCGTGCCCGTTTTATAGGCACAGAGAGATTCAGTGATTTGCCCAAAGTCACACAGCAAGGAAATGGTGAACCTACTTCATGCAGCGATCTCTATGGGTGGGCCTATTCTAAATATTTCTGTATAAATGCCTTCATACAGTATGTGGCCTGTTGTGTCTGGCTTCCTTTATTCCGCATAATGCTTCTTCCTTCTTCTTCTTCCTCCTCTTCCTCTTCCTCTTCTTCTTCCTCATCCTCCTCCTCTTCTTCTTCCTCTTCTTCTTCTTAATAATTTTTATTTATTTTGAGAGCACGAGAGAGCCCATGAGCAGAGGAGAGGTAGAGAGAGAGGGAGTGACAGAATCCCAGGAAGGTTCTGCACCATAAGCGCGGAACCCGATGCAGGGCTTGAACCCATGAACCCCGAGATCATGACCTGAGCCAAAACGAAGTCGAACGTTTAAGTGACGGAGCCCCCAGGCGGCCTCCATATAGCGCTTTCAGGGTTCATCCATGTTGCAACATGTGTCTGTATTTCATTCTTTCTTGTGGTCAGGTGGTAGGCCATTGAATGGACAGACTCCATTTCGTCAATCCAGGCATC
The DNA here is from genome assembly GCF_006229205.1 of Suricata suricatta. Lineage (NCBI taxonomy): Eukaryota > Metazoa > Chordata > Mammalia > Carnivora > Herpestidae > Suricata > Suricata suricatta. The sequence continues at coordinate 11,094,189 of NC_043716.1, read as the reverse complement.
TATCGATGGACTCCTGGGCCATTTCCACGTTTTGGCTACTGTGATTAGTGCTGCTAGGAACATCTGTGTCCAAGCTTTTCTCTGAACACCTGTTTTGAATCCTGGGTGTATGCACACCTGGGAGTGGATTGCTGGTCATGTGCTAATTCTGTTTACCTTCGTGAGGGGCTGCCGAACTGTGAGCTCCCGGGTTGTAGCTGTCAGTGGGGAGGATGACGTGGAGGAGGGTTTTGCAACGGCGCGGGCATGTCACTGAATGGGACACAGCAAACAGCGTCATGAGGCTTTCGCAATCATCTCCGCTCGGCCAAGTCCCTGCCCATGCCGGCCATCCTGTCGGAGCCAGCTCAGGAAACCTAGCCTCCCTCTCCTTTCACCCCCAAGACCCAGGGCACATCCTCCTCCTCAGCAGGGCAGCCCTCTAGCCCTGCAGGGGTCCCCTCCAGAGATGGGGTGGGGATGTCAGCACCCCTTCTGGTTACGGCCCACATGCGGGCCAGGCCAGGGTGTTTGGAAGTGGGTGAGGTGCGTCCTGGGATCCCCAGGCAATGCCAAGGGTGCCAGTGTCCCCCCACAGGTCCATGCCCAGCCTGCCCAATTTCCACAGTCAGACCTGGGAATGCAGCCAAAGGCCAGTGGACTGCACACAGCAGAACCGGACGACAGCAGGCCGGGAGCCTGAAAGTTCGGTCGCTGAACAAACAGGGGATGTGGACTGCACGTGAGTGTGCCACATGTCCGGGAGACAGTGTTGAGCAAGACAGGTGAAGTCCCTACGTCGTCTTTGGGGCCTAGTGCAAAATGAAACTGCAGGGCCCCTGGCTCAAGATGGGGCAGCAGAGGCCCTTGTCACTGCACACAGGTCACAGGCCCTTGTGGTGGTGCTGGTCCCTGCCCTGCAGAGAGCAGAGTGCAGCCCCATTGCTACCCCATGCACGGGGATCAGGGGCCTGGGGCCTGAGCCGGGACCGCCCATGGAAGTGGCAGCAAGAATGTGGTACAAGGAGACTTAGAGTAGGTCCAGGCCCCACTTTGGGGGTGGGGAGGAGGTGGTGGACAGAGGGCTCGAAAGCAGCCTGCGGATGTGCGGATGTGCAGGGGGAGACTTCTTGCAGAAGGTTCTTGGGAGGGGGTGGGAACTGCACCCGGGGCCGTTCTGGAGGGAGCTGGGTTGCTTTCTTCCGGGGAGCGGTGTGCAAAGCCCTGCCCCTGAATGGACACAGGTCGGGAGACACCAGCAAGACTGGTCGGTCCTGCCAGTAAATGAGGAACATGGGTCCCTGGGGCTCCAACAGCAGCCCAATGACTTGGCTCACATGCTTCAAAACAGCTTTTCAGAGCTGACGCTGTGACCTGTCAGCGGCTTCTAAGTGCACACAGATGGATTCCTTGGGACCACATGATTTCTTTGTTACAAAATTCGGTGACATACACATGACGTGAAATGCACCATTCCGACTGTCATAATGTGCACCGTTCACTGGCATCAGTCCACCTACGATGTTGTGCAACAGCACCCCATCTAGTTCTCAGGCATCTCCGCCACGCCAAAAGGGAACTCCACCCCCGGTAGAGCCTCCCCATCTCCCCCCCTCCCCCCCCGACCCACGTCCCCCATGGATGTGCCTATTACGGACACTTTGTACAAATGGAGTCCTTCCGTAGCTGGCTGGGTTTCCAGTGAGTCCGGCTTCCCTTTGTTGAGCAGCCATGAGCACGTCTACCCACACTGTCTCATTTTGGCCTCATGACGACCCAATGCCAGGCATGTCTTACCTACAAGGGGAGAGCGTGGGGCTTCGGAGAAGCAGCTCACATAGCCAGGTGCTGTCACTCAAAGCCAGGTCTGCCCGCTACAAAGCACTCCCCAGGACACTGTCCCCTCTTCAGAGCTCAAGGAGGGTAAGAGGCTGCAGTGAGCCCCCCAAGCCGTGTCGGCTTCTCTGTCTGCAAAATGGGGCTAAGAACACTCCCCACCATGCTCCTCAGGTCCTCGAGGGGTCCAAGGCGCCAATAGATGGGAAGATGCTCTGTGAGCCAAGGGGCGTCCTGTCCCTTTGGGTGTCCTCGTCACGGAATACGAGGGCCCCCTTGCCTGCTCAGATCAAGACCCTGTCCATACTGAGTGGACAGATGAAGCTGTTATTCCCTGAGGGAGGAGGAGCCCATCTGGAACATTCCCAGTGGAAGTGCAGCATCGGTACTGTCTTCTGCTGTGCTGTGAACGCCCATCTGAGAGGATGAGCCTAAGAAACACTCCAGACAAGCCTCCTGGAACAGAGGGAAGGAACAAGGAGGGGACAGGACTCCCTTACCCTGGGCCAGGACCTCCCCCACACAGACATACTCGATTTTGTACGAGCTACATATAGTACCTATTCAATAATTGACTTTTTTAAAAATAAAGACCACACGGGGCCTCCTGGGGGCTCAGTTGGTTAAGCCTCTGACCTCATCTCAGGTCATGATCTCACGGTTCATGGGTTCGCACCCCACGTCAACAGCTCAGAGCCTGGAGCCTGCTTCAACCTCTGTGTCTCCCTCTCTCTTCGCC
>NC_043716.1:11090251-11091535 GCF_006229205.1 Suricata suricatta | reverse complement strand
TCATTCTTTCTCATTGCCATGTAGTACTCCATTGTGTATATATACCACATCTTCTTGATCCATTCATCAATTGGTGGACATTTAGGCTCTTTCCATGATTTGGCTATTGTTGACAGTGCCGCTATGAACATTGGGGTACATGTGTCCCTATGCATCAGCACTTCTGTATCCCTTGGGTAGATCTCCAGCAGTGCTATTGCTGGGTCATAGGGCAGTTCTATTTAAAGAAGTGAAGGAAATGAGGAGGGTACAGGGCTCTCCACAACCCCTCCTGCCTCCTCCCCTGCAGTGGGCTCACCATTAACTCTGAACTGAATCCTGCTCTGAGCTGGAAGGGAGAAGAAGGGGTGCGGTGGGGTGGGGTCAGAGCCTGTCTGGAGCTGCCTGAGGCCCTCTGCTTCTGGAGTCAGCAGTCCCCAGGTGCCCAGCTCTGCTACCCCCCAGTACCGCACCCCGTGGCTTTTTCCAGCTGTAAAATGGGGGTGTTAGATGCCTTTGAGCTCGGACGTGGTTCTTGTATTGTCTGGACACGCACCCTTTCTCTGAACCAGCCAGGCCACTGGACAGGGACTCTGCCACTTAGGCTTGTGAGAGGTCACCCTGGGTGGTGGGTGGTGGGTGGCCTGGACGCAGGACCCTTGCGTGGCACTTAGTGGGGGTCTCTCCCCCACGGATCGGGCATCTAGCAGGTCTGTGCAGAGCAAGTAAGTGAAGGGTGGGATTGCGGGAGAAAAGGGGATGGCTGTAACCACCCGCTGTCAGGGATAAAGTGGGTGGGGAGGCGGAGCCATTAGCAAGTCTTTGATTTACTCTTTAAACAGCACTATTAAGATATAATTCACATACCATCCAACTCACCCACCTAACGTGTACAATTCAGTAACGTGTAGGCTATTCACAGACGTGTGCAACCATCACTAGTCAGTTTTACATTTTCTCCACCCCATCCCCCCTGCCGTCCCCTCAGCCCCTGACAGCAGCTCATCCACTCTCCGTTGCTATGGATCTGCCTGTGCTGCTCATTTCATGTGAACAGAATCATACAGTAGGTGGGTTTCCATGGCTAACTTCTTTCACTGTGCATAAGGAATTCAGGTTTCATCTGCTGGGTAGCATGAGACAGAAGCTCTTTCCTCCCTTTCTAAGGACACCCCATGCTATGCATAGACCCCATTTTGTTTACCCATTCAGATCCTTCCACCTTTGGGCTCTTTTATTATGAATGATGCTGCCATGAACATTTGTGTCCATTTGTGTCCAAGTTTCTGTGTAGTCTTTTTTTTT
>NC_043716.1:11011339-11090151 GCF_006229205.1 Suricata suricatta | reverse complement strand
ATATGGCCATTTGTAGGAAAGTGGATGGATCTCGAGGGTGTCATGCTAAGCGAAATAAGTCAGGCAGAGAAGGACAGATACCATATGCTTGCACTCACAGGTCTAACAGGAGACCAGGAGAAACCTAATGGAGGACCAGGGGGAGGGGAAGAGGGAAAGACAGTTGGGGAGAGACAGGGACGCAAAACTTGAGAGACTATTGAACACTGAAAATGAACTGAGGGTTGAAGGGGAAGGGGGAGGGGGGAAAAGAGGTGGCGGTGATGGTGGAGGGCACTTATGGGGAAGAGCTCTGGGTGTTGTATGGAAACCAATTTGACAATAAAATATTTAAATTAAAAAAAAAGGGTGTTCTAAGGGCAGAGCTTCAGAATCTGACCCATGGGTTGTGGGGTGGGGGGGGGCGGTCTAGCACAGGCTGTGAGTCAGGTGAGAGCCCAGAAGGAGTTCCCTATAGACACTTCTCCTCAGGAAACACTCTTGTTTGGTCAGGAAGGTGGGGAGACGGCCCTAGAACCCTCCGTTGGTCCGCCCCAAATACTAAACTCACTGGCCAAAACCAACGTCCCCAAGGGATCTTTTGTTCCCTGAGCTCACGGCAGCTGGAGAAGAGCAGCACTGCCTGCTCCTCAGGGATCTGGGCCAAGTTCCTCGTGGCGTCCTGCCCGGAAACGGCTTCTAGCCCGAGGCCGTGGCGGCGGGTGCAGGGGTGGCCCGTACAGGTGTCAAAGCCCCAGCAGCGTGAGGCGGGCAGTGGCCAAGTGGGACGTGGTTCCGCTCAGGGGCCTCGAGGAGGCGTAGCATGGGAGGGTCTCAGGTGCCTCGCTGTGGGGGGAGAGGCTTAGGCATACGGAAAGGTAGAGACCCAGATGAACCTGAGATGCTAGCTTTAAGGGGTAGCTCCACAGGCCACCCCAAACCTACCTCTTCGGCAGAAGGGTTATTTTGAGCCGAAGGCAATCAAGAGGAAGCAGATGTAAGAAAGCTCTCTGCCCTCCCCCTATTTGCCTAAAAGTAGGACACAAATGTGTAAAGGTGCGCCTCTCCCCTCTCTAGGAGGAAGGACCCAAGTTCATCACCAGAGACAACTCTAGCTCCTTATCAGTCCAGGGAAGGCACTGGAGGAATCTATACAATAAACCTTACTAACCAGGCCTTGTGTCCTATTTGTTCCCCCATGTGTTTACCTTGCCACAATTCGCTGCCCTGGAAGTTCAAAGCCTTTGTTCTTTGTCTTGTCACTTCTCTGGAAATGTGTGGTCCTTTGGCTCACATGCGGTATAGGCCTGAGCCCTGCCCTTCTTGTTGCTCACCCCTATTTGCTCCCTGTATATGCTGGGTACCCCTGCTGGTAAAAGCCCGATTTTCTCTTGTTGCTCTCTCTTTTGTCAGTCTACGTTACAGGGTCCCGCCGGAAAACCTAGGAGGTTTTCCCATTAAATTTCCTCTACACTTGGAAATGAAGGCCTCCATGAAAACGGAAGGTTTTCAATGTACACAGGTACATATAGGAATAAATATACACCTATTATTACCGAAGAAACAAACAAAATGGAGCCACGTGGCTAAGTCCCTCATCAGCAAACCAAGACTCAACACCCAATTTAACTGTAGTTCCGCCCCCACCACAAGTTAACCTTTGGCCAGTCAAGCTGCAATTACTTATTTTTTATGTGGTTCTATTTCTGGGCTCTCTATTCTGCTTATTATTGTTTCAAGCCACCACGTTTGGGGACACTTGTCACATAGCAGGTCATTGTCAGACCGATTGTCCTGACTTCAGCTTCCTGAGAGCACCTTCCAAGTCCACTGCCTGCACCCGAGCCCTTGTCTCTCCTCCACCTTTGGAGGAAACTCCAGCCAAGACAGGTTGGCCCTGGAGAACTCAGGGACCACCTGATGTCCCACAACTGAGGATTTGGCAACATGGCGGCATAGTCATTCCATCGAATCCAACACAATAGCGAACAAACAGTCAGAACCACGACCACCTCAACCAATGTGGAGAGGTCCCCCAACCTAATGTGAAATGGAAAAAAGCAAGCTACAGAAGGATAAATCCAGGGAGCAGCTCTTTATAAGATGCAAATAAGCACACAAAGCGATAGGGGGTAACGTTTACGGACATATACACCCAGCACGTAGGAGCGCAGCCGTCACAGGAATACCGAATGCCAGGGCCCTAGAGTGTCTCCTCCAGGCCCAGAGGGAGCAGGGAAGGGGTGGGAGGGCCACGGAGGGGCCACCACTGGATTTAATTTCTTCATGAAAAACTGGAGCAAATATGAGGCTAAAACTTCTTGGTGAGCACGCAGGTGTTTGTCACGTTATTTTCTGTTCTTAGCTGTGATATAACATACAAAGGGCACCAGGGGTTCTGATATCATTTGCGGCACTGGTTCTGGGCCTTCCAGAGAGTGGCCGGACCTCATTCCTGCCCTTGAGTTGGGAACCACAAGACCCCTTGCATCCGGAAATGTCCCGTTTTGCTTCAGCCAGAGTGAATGGGTTTCTGGTACTGGCCCAGCTCAGAGCCGTGCCCAGGAGGAGCCTGACTCACTTTCCCCAGAAATGCTCCTTAGGTCTTTGACCAAATCACAGGAAGCAAGACAAGCGGCCTCCACGCACACATGCGACGGTTCTGCCCAGAGTCTACCGCCTCCCACTCGACACTTTTCCTTCGCTATTTTTGCAGCCCTCCAAAGCCATCAACTACAATAGCTCCCCAAAGTAGGTCACAATGATTATCCCCCTTTGAGGGGTAATAGCAATAATAATAACGATAATTGTGCTGCCGCAGGTCGGTAGTTAGTGTTCTGCTGTTCTCCGAACTGCTTGGACACTTGACAGGCATGTTGGTATGAAGCTGCTTAGAGAGGCAGGGGGGGGTTGGCGTTCTGCTTAGTCATTTTCTAGAAGGATCAGAGCATGAGTGAGTCCTCCAAGCTGCCCCAAGGGCACACTGGACTTGGTGGGGACACAGGGAGGGAACCCCATGTGCTTGAGAGATGAAGGCCTCCCTTACACCCCACCCTCTCATTCCCCACCCAACAGAGAGGGAGTGGGCTTCGGGTAGCAGGCAAGCTTCGCCCGACCATCGTGTGGACGGTGCTGTTCCTCTTTGCCTAGGCTTGGCTGTCAGCACCACCCACCTACTTGCTTCCTACAGGGAGTGTCTCCCTTGTCCCTCTTCTGGGGGGGCTCCAGGCACAGCGCACCCGCCGCAGAGGTGAGCAGCTCATTGAGATGGGAACATAAGACATAGTTTCCAAAAAGCACATTAAGAATTGGACATCCAGTCTGCAACTAGAAGCAGAAAATCACCTGAGAGTCACAGTGGACCACAAGATAAATTCAAGTCAGCAAGATAACACTGCCTTTCAGAAAACCAAGAGGCAGAGCTCCAGTTGGGACTGTAATGTTTAGGGACAAATAAAACTATTCTCGTATTCAGGAGAGGTGGGCTCATCATGAAGACGGATGAAAATGCCTGAGCACTTGAAGGGCGATCTAGAGAAATTGTTTAGAGGTCAAAAGCTTGTGACCAGGAGCAGAGAAAACCAGAACCTCTGCCCACCCTGGACCTACACTGACAGTGAGCACGTCCTTGCCTACCCAGATCTGACCCTGATTCCCCTCACCTCACTCGAAATATCTTACAATTTTACTGGTTAATTATACCTCAAAAAGCTGGGGAAAGAATTAGAATCAGACCTGTGAATGTCTGCCCACTGGCTTCGGGGGGGCCTGACACCATGTCTTAGCTACAACTATTTACTTTGGGGGGCAGATGGGAAAATGGAGGTCCAGAAAGATACTCAGGCCTGCCTACGGGTCACACGGCTAGTTAGGGGGACTCGGTGGCACTTGATCCCAGTGAGGCCTGATGCTAGAGCCTGTGTCCCTCACCTCAGCTCCCTCCTGACCTCCCAACTCACCCTTGCTACCCTGCCCACACTCTCCCTGCGCACCTGACTCTGGTCCTCAACTCTGGATCCTAAAGCTGATGAGGCCTAAGTGGTTTCCCAGCTCACACCCCTGCCCTGTCCCCGCAGCCTGCTCCCTGTGCCAGGAGAGGAAAGGGTCCAGTGAAAAGCAGGGTCGCTGCACAAAGCCTTCACACTGGCCACATGGGCTGAGGTGTCCTGGTCCCTGTTTTCCTTCCAGCCTGGTTGCATGCTCTTTCTCCCTGCTCACACTGCCCTGGCCAACATACTCATGGTCCTGCCTCAGGGCTTCTGCATTGACTGTTCCCTACTCTGCCCTGCCTTTCCACCAGACAGCCACAGAGCTTGTCTCTCACCTCCTGCGGGAGAAAAGGCGGCCGGTGTGGGGGCCGCTGTCAGGAGCTTGGTGATGTGGCCTTGCCCTGTTCTCCTCTCCCACCACGTGTCCATGGTCAGGACACCCCCCACTGTGAGGGCACAACTCCCACAATCAGGGCGCCACCACCACTGTTAGGGCAGCCCCCCACGGTCAGGGCACCCCCCATAGTCAGGGCACCCCCCCATGGTCAGGGCATCCCTCCCACGGTCAGGGCACCCCCCCATGGTCAGGGCACCCCCCACGATCAGGGCACCCCCCATGGTCAGGGAAGCCCCCCATGGCCAGGGCATCCCCCACGGTCAGGCCACCCGCCCAAGGGCCCTCAGCTGACCACCCAGACAAGCTCCTCCCAGGAGACTGTGAGCGCCTTGGCCCCCGGAGGCGGGCATGAAACACTTCTTTGCCTTTCGCGTGACAACAGGCCAGAGGAGTTTTGGGGCCTGCTCGCCCCCAAGTTTGTCTTGCCTCCCTGGCCTCCTGACTCACCCTTCGGTTTTCCCCTCCTTCCCCAGGACCCAGAGTTGCTGAGCTCCTGGCCCCAACCTGTCATATGCTCAAGGGGGCTTTAACGTCCAGAGTGCAGTGTCTGAAGGCTGCCTCCCGGTTGACCGTGTGTAATTTCATGCCCGTGGGGTCTGTCTCATGGTCACATTTAACCAAAGGCACCGGCCGCCCAGGTGTGAGGGGAAGGAAAGAGCAGGCCCGTGCGCACGTGTGATCTGTGTAGCCGTGTGAGCCTGTGGGCACGTGTGTGAGGTGCAGATGGGCCGTGTTTACACAGGAGACTCCTCTCTGTGACAGGGCACACACGTGTGTGCTGAGCATGGTGGGGAGGCCACCCTGGGTCAACAGCACCTCAGAGGAGCAGGGGCGGGGCGGGGAGGGGCCTGGGTGGCCTCTGGGTTCTAAGCCCGGGGTCTGGAGGGGAGACGGGAGCTCTCAGGAGCCAGTGGAAGGTGTCATACTCCAGAAAACTTGAGTGCAGGGGGTGAGACCTCTTGAGGGCCATTGCAGCGGGGGGTGGGGGTGGGGGTGGGGTGGATGGGGGGTGTGGATAAGGCCAGAAGCTGCGAGATGAGGTGTAGGGCCCAGGCAGGCCCGGGTGTGACCCGTGACCACAGGTGGTGTTCATACCTTGTGGAGCCTAGGTCAAAGGGGTGAATGTCCACAGCGGAAGGAAGGTCACAAGTGAATGCAGAAGACTGGCACCGGTGCCAGAGGCACCATGAGCCCACAAGATGCCCTCGTGTGCAGTGGAAAATGGCTCCCCTGAAGGTAGATGTCGTCCCAAGGGCACAGGGCTTGGATGACAGCCTGGGCTAGATCTCAGGCCCCACTGCCCCCTTGGAAGGACGCCCTTGGCTAAGGACGATCCTGTTCCTCCCAAAGTCCAGCACAGAGTCACCCCGTGACCCAGCGACCGCACTCCTGGGCGTCCACCTGAAGGAACTGAAAACAAGTGTTCCAACAGAACCTTGCACACCCACACTCATGGTCCATCGCTCACAACTGCCGAAGGACAGAAGCCAACTGAGTGTCCATCAACGGTGGCAAGGGTGACCCAAATGTAGCGTGTCCCTGCAATGGAATGTCAGTAGTCAGTAAAACGGATGAACCTTGAAGACATTACGCTGAGTGAGAGACAAGAATAAAGTCACAGAAGGACAAATACTGTGTGATGCTGTTTCCATGACGTGTTCATAACCGGGGAGTCTGTACAGCCAGGCAGAGGCTGGCCGTGCACTGCTGTGAGTGCGTGAGATGCCACTGAGCTGTGTACACTGTAAAATGGCTCCTTCCGTGTGCGGATCTCAGTTAAAACAAGGATCCAGAGGGCGCCTGGGTGGCTCAGTCGGTTAAGCGTCCGACTTCGGCTCAGATCATGATCTCATGGTCTGTGGGTTCAAGCCCCGCGTTGGGCTCTGTGCTGACAGCTCAGAGCCTGGACCCTGCTTCAGATTCTGTGTCTCCCTCTCTCTCTGCCCCTGCCTTGTTTGCACTGTCTCTCTCTGTCTCAAAAATAAATAAACATTAAAAAATAAAAAACCACAAGGATCCAGAAAGCAAATGAGCAATGACCACAGCGGTCTACAGACCAGGGCAGGGGCGATGTTGTTACTATTCACCACCAGCCCTGTGAGAGCACTGGCTGAGCCAATCTTTCCCTGACGGCTTGTGGGGAGCCCTGGAGGGAGTCCTGGAGGAAGAGGAAGAGCCCTGCGTTGGGCTATGAATTCCTTCCTTCTTTTTTTCCTTCCATCCTTTTTTCCTTCCTTCCTTTCTTAATGTGAGCAGGGGAGGGGCAGAGAGAGGGAGACAGAGGATCTGAAGCAGGCTCTGCACTGACAGCAAAGAGCCTGACGTGGGGCTTGAGCCCATGAACTGGGAGATCATGACCTGAGCTGAAGTCAGAGGCTCAACTGACTGAGCCACCGAGGCGCCCCTGGGCTATGGATTTCTGACTCTGAACATATTCCTTGTTTTCTGAACATATTCCAGTGTTTTCTCCTTGCTGAGCATCGGCCCCAGGGAAGGCTGTGTGGGCCAGCCACGGCCGGCTGCTGGAGCGGCCCTGGGCAGGGGGAGGGGCTGAGGGGCACCAGGGACCCTGCAGGTCAAACCAGCCACCAAGCCAGAGTGCACAGATGCCGCTGCCACCAGGGCTCTTCTGCCTGCCGGCTGCGTCGACTGTCTTGCAAGCTTCCGGAGCCTCTATCTCCCCAGCAGACAAAGGAGCCAAGGATTCCCACCCAGCACGAGGGTGAAATAAGAAACCCGTGAGGAGCCTGGGCCCCGGGAGGCAGGCTGCGGAGGGAAAGCGTGTAGCCTTTGATTATTTATCAGAAGCAGCCGGAAAAGCGGCTCCAGCGCCCAGAATAGCAAAGGGCCATCCAAACAGAGGTTTCACAAATATGCTTGGGGAAAAAATATCAGCTTCCTCATGTCACACTCCACCTCGGGGGTGTTCATGGGGAAGTAACAGCCGCCTGGTCCAGGGAGGCCTGGGGGATGTTTTCAGGCGGCCGGTCCCCCCCTGCAGCCCCCGAGCCCCCCCCTCCCGCCACACTGAGCGCCTCTCAGCCCGCTCCCTCGCTCCCTCGGCTGTGCCCAAACAGCACCCCCCCCACCTCTCTGCACTCTGAGGGTAATTTGGCAGCTGCTGCCTTTCAATTAACACTGCAGATTCAAAATGGGGGCTTAGGGGAAAGAGGAGAAAAACAAGGGGCACATTGGCAGCTGGGCGAAGCCACCTGCTTTAAATGGGGCAGTGAAATTAAAGGGCCCCCCCAGAGCCAGGAGTGGGGCGAAGGCAGGCTGCCGCGCACTCTCCCTGTCCTCGCCTCACCCCCTGCATCGGTCCCTGCTCTGTACCCCCCGCCCCTGCCCCAGGAGGCTGGCCTGCACAGACCCCCTGCGCTCTGGCTGCCCGTGGGGTGGGACCAGTGGAGGGCAAATGAGTGTGGGTTGCACAGAGTGCGGGGCGCTTGTCCACCGTCTCCCTGCCAAGCCGAGGGCTGGAGAGGGCTGCGTTCTCTGCCAAACACGGCTGCTCTCCTTGGTACCTGCTCCCACCTCTTGACCTTCAGGCCCAGGGGCCGTAGCAGCCCCCACTTTTGCCAGCCCTGGGGCACATTGGTTTCCTCCGATGGCGCTTCCCAGTTCACCCTATGCAATTGTCCTTGGTCACTTGTTGCAAGTGTGCACTTGCTGTCTCCTGCGAGGACACCCCGACAGCTGTCCCAAATGCTGCCGCAGGAGAGAGGTTCCCCTGGGCCCCCACTGCCGGGGCCAGTGAGCCCATCACCATGGCTGTCTCACAGGAGGGTGATCAAAGACTCTAACCTATCCAACGACATGAGCCAGGGCTGAAGTCTGTCAAGGACTTCAGGGTGTCTAATGCATTATGTATTTGGGCTTAATTTTCCCCAACTACCTGAGACGTGGACACCATCCTTCCCATTTCCTAGATGAAGAGACTGAGGGTCTGAGAGGCTGTAGAACTTGCCCAAGGTCTGGCAGGTGGGCAGCATCAGAGCTGGGCTTGGAGCCACATCTTTACCTCCTAACCCAAAACATCTCTGCCCTGAGGGAATCCAGAGCTGGGGCAATGAGGTGGAGGTGCTCCTGTTGGCATCACCCAAGCCCTGCCACGCAAGTCCACGGCAGTGTGGAGAGTTGTGCCTCTTACCTCTTTGGGCCTCAGTTCACAGCCAGAACACAGGGCATGCAGAGCCCCTTGGGGCTTGTCATGAGGGTAAAATGGAGGTAACTGGTGCAGAGTTGAGTGTCCAGGGTGTAGTAAGCATTCAGGGAAGCACTGTCTCCATCAACAACCCCCCCCCCCCCCGCTTCCTCCCTTTTCCTGCTGGTTTTGAGGATCCATGAAACAGTGGACAGGAAAGGGCTCAGGACTCAGTCGGCAGCATCCTGGAAATGGGAAGCATTGTAATGACTTTGTCCAAGTCACTGACTCCAAGATGGCAGGAAATTAAGATTCCATCCCAGAAGGCCTGCGTGTGCGGCCGGGTGACCCCTCCCACCTGCGTGGTGAGGACAGCAAGCAGCAGAAATGGGGTGCTTGTTGGATTCTGTACATTCTCCAGAATGAGCAGGGCAGGGCAGATTAGGAGCCAAGAATTCTGGGTTCTGCAAAGACCATACAGGGGAAGAGGGAGCCAAGTTTACCTCAAAGGTGGCCCCCAGAAACACTACCGGGCTTCCACAGACACTAGACGTTTCTGTCTGGCCCTCCCGTGACCTACTTCTGTTTCTCCGTGAGAGACAGTCCACAAAGTACAAATGGCTTTCAACCAGTGTCGGTTCTGAAAAGTCATCGAGGAGCAAGGGGAGCGAGGCGGGCCCTCCCAGCGTGGGTCTCCTCCTGGTGCGTGGTGGGCAGAGCCCACTTCCCCGTGACCTTGGGCAACCCTGTGCCCTCTCTGGGCTGCTTCCTATCCCATCTCAGCAGCGATTAGATGGAGCCCAGATGGTTTGCACCCCCTTCCTCTTGGAGGTGTCTCTTCAAGCAGAACATACACAGAAACTTATAAGACCAAGGAAAGCAGAGAGGCCTGTTGGAGGCAGAGATGGGGTGTGTGGAGCCGGGCCTCCTGCATGGGGCCCCCGGGGCTCCCTGGAGCGCAGGCAAGCCCCGGCAGAGGTGGATTTGCTGAGCCCTCCCCGGCCCACTGCCATCCCCGTGATGTAACTCCAGACGGTGTCACAGGAGGTGTGAGGTCCAGCCAGCTCCCCGCTAACCCCCACATTTGTCTGGCGACCTTTGGTGTCCGTAGGGACACGCTGTGCTGAGACAGGGCTGGAGCGAGGATTACAGGGCTCATATGCTATTGCCAAACACATCTTGGGGAAAAGGAGAGGAAAAGCAAAACAAACAGAGACGTATTCATTCCCCGCTGCGCTGATGTAGAAGCCTTTCCTGAAATAGCCCATCACAGGTTCCGGTGGAAAATCCCCAAGATGCGAGTGAGACACACTTATCTGTCTGCTCTCCCTGCCTCCCACCATCACCCCGGATCTCTGTGGGCACCTTGGGAAATAACCAACTTGGCAGCAGATCTTCAGCTCCCCTGGGAATTGGGAGGGCCTTGTGTGCAGAGGAAAGTGTCAGAAAGTGAACCAGTCTGGACACTGTCACAACAAAAGCATGAAGGTCGTTGGAAATCAGCTCTGCCCCACACTCCCTGCCTGGCTGTGGGCATAATCCCTTCAACTTGCCAAAATTGGATTTCTTCATCTGTGAAATGGACACCCAATCTGACTCACAGTTTTCCAATGAGGACTGAATTGTTGGTATCTGTTAATCTCCAAGCATGGTGTCTGCTACTCAGAGGGATGCCTGAACATCCCCTTCCCTTCCTGTAGGCGATGTCACAAGCATGGGACTCTGTGAGCCTCGGTTTCCTCATCTCTAAGTAGAGATGCATGCCTTGAGGCCACCAAGACCCCCCAAAAGCTAACAAGACCCCCACTGTGAGCTCGTCAGAATTCTGGGACAGGGGTAGCCCTCATTTGCTAAATGAAGCATGGCACGTATCCGAGCTTAGAAGAGGCTTTGGGCCCCCAGTCTGGCTGGGAGGCCCACAGTGGTCAAGGACGTGCCCTCAGTCAGAAGTGGAGCTAGAATTCGGGTCTCCTGCTCTCTGGCTCCTTCCCATGTGTCGCCTTGATTCCAGATCTCCTAGCTCCGCATTTGCACCCATCCATCATATTCTGGAGAAATGTCCAGAATGTAACAAGCACCCCAGTTCCACCGCCCTGCTGAACTCACCACGCCGGGTAAAGGGCTAACCCAGCTGCACCCATGTTCATCCACACATTCAGCAAATGTTAGCTGACCCAGAGACACGCTGCATAAATGAACAGCAGAGCTCCGTGGGGACTCGAACACACGAGAGCCCCACATGAGTGAGAGGCAGTGGGGGGAGGCGTCCTTCAGCTTAGCTGAGGACACCCGCTGCTCCAGTACCTGGCAGGGCTCAGCTGCCTGCATGTGGGGCTTGCGTCTTCCAGAATGGCGACACAATCCTTCCCCTTGGACATGCTCTCCTCACAACGAGTCCACACTCACTCCACTTTCAAGGGAGGAAACAGAACTCACTCAGGTTCTGTTTCCTCCCTTGAATCTGGGTGCGCTGGGACCTGGGCAGAAGTGAAGCCCAATGGCTTCCAAGGCTAGGACCCGAGGGAGCTCTGTCTGGCTCTCGTAGGACACTCACTGTCGGAACCCGGCTGCTGAGCCATGAGGAGCCCAAGCCACCCGAAGCGGCCACAGGAGGTGCGGTGACTGATGGCCGCACCTGAGGTCTCTGCTCACAGCTGACGCCAGCCACCATGTTAGTAAGGAAGCTTCCAGATGCTCCCAGCCCAGCCTTCCCCCGACCGCAACCACAAGGGAGACCCTGAGTGAGAACCGCCCAGCTGAGCCCTGGCAACCTCTAGAGTTAGAAGGGGTTATAACAATGACTCTTGTCATTTCATGCGCTACAGTGGGGATAGTTTGTTGGCAGCAATAGGCAGCCAGAACCCTGAGTCAAGGCTTGGGTCTCTATTCTTTATTTTAGCAACTTCTCCCCCACCCCCACCCCCAAAGGGTACCATTCTGAAAATCAGGACAGTTAATGCCCCTGGGGCAACCCTCACCATTAGGCTTTAGGAGTTGGTGAACCGACGCCCACCTTCCCCACTGCACAGACGCAGTGCTGTGAGGGTCCTCAGCAGGAATGCAGCCCGGGCGCACGCAGCTGTGGGCCACTCATGAACACAGCCATCATGGGCTTATCCAGCTTCCCATTCCCTTCCTGCTTTCAGACAAACTCTTTGCTCCCATGGCCTTGTTACAGGCTCTGCTTTTGGTGAAACCTGAACTAAGATATGGTAAAGGAATCCCATAAATATTGAAGGAAGATGTAATTCAGTGCGAGGTATTGGGAAAAATGGCTTTCTTTATGGCCGAAGTAACTGAGTGCTATTTCCTGGGGTAAAATAATGAATAAGACAGTTTCTACCCTCGAGTCACATATAGTCTAATGATGTTTTTTTCTAAAGCAGAAAATGCCTCCTCTTCACCTTATTGTGTGTGGCTGCACACATGTACTTGCGTATACACACATACACACAGCATAAGGGTAGTCACAAAACCAGACACTGTGGAAGTGTATAAATCTAGTCCAATACATCTTTAGTAAGGAGATTAAATCAGTAATCAAAAATCTCCCAACAACAACAAAAAAGTCCTGGGCCGGATGGCTTTCCTGGTGAATTCTTCCAAACACTCAAAGAATACCAGTCCTTCTCAGACTCCTCCAAAAAATTGAAGAGGGGAGAAGATTTTCTTCCTTATTCTGAGAGGTCAGGATTACTCAGCTAGCAAAGCCAGGCAAAGGCACTACAAGAGAGCTACAGACAAATATCCCCTGTGAACATTGATGGAAAAGCCCTCAACAAAATACTAGCAAGCCAAATTCACCACCATATTAGAAGGATTATACACCATGACCAAGTGGGATTTATTTCAGAATGCAAACACAGTTCAACATGTGAAAAGCAATCAATGTCATACAACTCCTTGGTAGAATGAAGTGGGGGCAGAAATCACATGCTCATTGCAATTGATGCCGGAAAATGTGTTGACAAAATTCAACAGACAGATTTCTGGATTTCTGGCCAGTGAGACCCAAGTGGAAAGTTGCTAACAATTTTTGGGAAAGATTTTCCCTATCTAAAGAGGTGCTTCAATCTTTCCTTCTTTTGCGTCTTCCTTCTTGGATGGGCATATGAGGCTAGAGGTAGTGTAGGCATCTTGTATGCAAATTGTCTGACCTTGGAGGATAATCAGTGTGGGAGGCTGAACCATGCCCCCTCTTCCTGAAAGATGTGCACATCCTAATCCCTGGAGTCTGGGAATATGTTGCTTTACATGGGGACTTGGCGGGTGGGATTAAGTTAAGGATCTTGGGGTGGGTAGCGTAACCTGGAATATCCAGGGCCCAATCTCATCACAAGGGTCCTTATAAGATGGAGCCGGGAGGGTCTGAGAGAGAGGAGGGTGAGGATGGAAGCAGTACTGAGAGAGAGAGAGTGAGAGGTGCACCGCTGCTGGCCCTGAAGATGAAGGAAGCGAAGCGGCCCTGAACCAAGGAATGCAGGCAGCCTCGGGAATACGGAAAAGGCAGGAAACAGATTCCACGTAGAGCCTCTAGAAGCCAAGTAAACTCGCCTACCTGTGTTGGGCTCTGACCTTCAGGATGTAGGAGAATTAGCGTTTGTTGTCTTAAACACTGTGGGCGCTTTGTTACAGAGATTAACGTGAACATGAAACACCTGTTCCCTGCCCCCAACCATGATCCTTTACCTTTTGCTGGATCGATCATCTCCACACCAGGGCCACCTGGGCCAGCCTTGGGGCGGCATTGTTAAAGCAGATCTTGTCACTGAGGCATCATCTCTGTGGCTCCATCCCCCTGGGTGCCATGCTCGGTATGTGGAGAGAGGGATGCTGGAGGCGGCCAGAGGGACGCAGAGAGATGAGGAGCCTCAAGAGACAAGAGAGACCCAGCAAGACACGGGAAGACACAGACTGGGAAGTAATGGAACAGCGCGGAGAGGAAACAAAGCTACACAAGAAGACAGGCCCTGTGACACACGGACCAAGGGAAGGCCAAGTGGGAGACACTGAGAGTCACACAGACACCAGAGAAGCAGAGAAGAGCAGGGAGAGACAAGGAGAGATCCAGAGAGAGACAGGAAAAGATACACACAGAGACAGAGAGACATGGAGAACCAGGAGAGGTTGGAGGGGAAAAGACACACAGAGAATCAGAGAGACCTGGAGATGCAGAGAGAGATACAGAGAAAGACACTTGGAAGTGTGAGCATACACACACACACACACACACACACACACACACTCACACACAGTGGCTGTCTTGGTTTCAAGGTCTTGGTTCCAGGCTCTGGTGAGGAACAGCTATATCCACACCTGCAGCTTTGCATGAGATCCCCCCTTGGCCTCAAGTAGTCTGGAGTGGGTTCCTGTGTCTTGCAACCCAAGCACGTGACATGAATCCCTCTCCAACACCCACCACGGCTCCGCATGGCTGGCTTTCAGCCGGGCCTCCTTTGCTCACACCTCCCTCCTGTTCAAGCATCTGGGCTATTTTGTTTTCATTACAATATTTAAATTTTTTAAGAGAAAGTTTATTTATTTAGAGAGAAAGAGGGAGAATCCCAAGCAGGCTGTGTGCTGTCAGCACAGAGCCCGATGTGGGGCTCAAACTCACAAACGATGAGTTCATGACCTGAGCTAAAATCAAGAATTGGACGCTCAACCAACTGAGCCACTCAAGTGCCCCACAATATTTAAATTTTGGAAATAATTTTAAATTTACAGAAGAGTTCCAAAGATAGTAGAGTTTCCATATATCCTTCTTCCAGTTTTGCTTAACTGTACAATTCTCAAAACTAAGAAATCAACATTGGTAAAATACTATTAACCAAACTACAGTTGTTATTTAGATTTTGTCAGCTTTTCCTCTAATGCAAGAGTTAGCAAACGCTTTCTGTAAAGACCAGATAGTTTTTTTCAGCTTTGTGAGCCATGAGATCTTTGTTGCAATCACTCGGCTCTGCAGGTGTAGCATTGAAGGGGCCACAGACCATGTGGAGATGAGTGGCTTGGTTGTGTGCCAATAAAACTTTATTTATAAAAGCAAGCAGAGGGCCACACTGTGGTTTGCTGACCCTATAGCATGTTCTTTTTCTGTTCCAGATCTCACGTTGCCTTAAGTTGTCTCATCTCCTTGATCTCTTCCCATCTGTAGAAGTTTCTCAGTCTGTCCTTGTCTTTCATGACCTTGACATTTTTGAAGAGTATTGGTCAGGTATTTGGCAAAACGTTGCTCATGTTGGGTTTGTCTAATGTTTTCTCATGATTAGACTGAGGCTCTGGAAAAAGTGCCACAGCCTTGATGATGTGCCCTTCTTGGTGCCTCATTGTAGGAGGTATGTGATATCAGGGTGTGCCACTGCTGAAGATGTTAACCTTAACCAATTGGTTAACACAGTGTCTGGCCAGGTCTCTCCCACTGTAAAACTATTATTTCGTCCTTTGTAATTAATAAGTATTTGGGAGGAACATACTTTACAACTGCACACATCTTGTTTCTCCTTAAACATTCTCCCACTAATATTAGCATCCGTGAGTGGATCTCCTCTGTGACAGTTAGCACTGCAGTATTTTCATGGTGACTCACTATATTTATTAAGTGGAACTCTTCTGGAAGGAAAAATTTCCCTCTTTCCCCCATTTATTTACGCAGTCATCCATTTCTATCAGTATGGACTCACACTTTATTCGATGAGTTAAAATCCAGTGCTATTATTTATCTTGATTTGTTGCCCAAATCTCAGAGCCAGTGTGGCTAACGACTGTCTGCCAGTGTCTGCTTGCATGAAAATCAACCAGTCACGCCTGTGTTGGTTCATTTATTCATTCAACAAGCATTTATTGCGCGTGTGCTGTGTGCTGGCCCTGTTGGAGGTGTAGCCGTGGACGTAACGACAGAAATTGCTGCCTGTTCCGAGAAGAGACAAATAAAAAATAAAGTGTGTGTGGCGTGGGTGGAGAGGCGCTATTCTAGACTGGTGATGATGAGGGTCCGGGATTTTTTTAAATCAAAGCAGCACTTACCGAGCTAAGACCGTCTCCTTCGTACAAGGTTTCTATGGAGGCCAGTGGTTCCACCTATTTGCCGAGGGTGACATCAGAAGCAAGCTGACCCTTATTCTTTATTTAAAGCACAATGACTCTTCACTTGGTGTTGAATGACCCAGTAACACGTTTTTATCTTCCTTTTCAATCCCTTTCAAAGCAAGCAATATGGTTAGAATCCTGGAGTATCAGAAAAAGGGAAGGGGCCTTCCCAATCACCAAGCTCAACGATTTTCAAACTGGGATCCTAGGCAGCCCCTGGGTCCTGGGGAGGGCAGTGCCGTGAAGGCAGGGACCAGAGACACCAGAACGGCTGCTTAGCCTTACTTCTTTACCAGAGCAGTTCACTCCCCTGTTTTACAAACTGGGCTTCCAATCAACATTTTAATTTGAAGAAAGGGGGTTGGGTGCTCATAGCCAAAGTGGAGTGATCTCTCATTTGTCTTTTGTGAGGCACGGTAGCACCATGGTTAAGAGTCTGAGGCCTGGGGTGAGGCCATCGGCACTGGATCTTGGCTCCGCAACTTGGAACTTCGGTGAATTTCTGGGTTTCAGTCTCCTCATCTGTTGAATGGGGGCAGCAGCAATCCCTACTCCAATAGGACTTTTGTGAGGACCAGAGAGCATGGTCAGTGGTAAAGTTCTTGGCAGGCGCTAAACTACTTCTATTTTAAATTTCTAAATTAAAAAAAATGGCCAATGTGACCCGTGCTCCAAAAAAATTCAGAGACATACTGTCAAAAAAAATTTTTTTTGAATCCAAAAACTATCTAGAAAATCACCAGCCCTATTCCTAAGAGTAACTACAGTTAAAACAGCTAATAATGTATTCTTCTGGATTGTTCTCCATGCATTTGCAAACTTATGATATTTATGTTTAGAAATACTTCTCACAAACATGGAATTTCACGTACACTCTGCTCCGCAACTGGCTTTTTTCACTTGCTCACACGTCATGGGCAAGATTCTCTGCCCGGACCCAGAACCTGACCGCAGTCTTCCCAATGGTGGGCTAGTGTCCCATCTTAGGAGTGTTCTGGCATTCAAAAACAATTTTTTAAAGTTTATTTATTTATTTTGGTAAAGACAGAGACAGCAGAGAGAGGGAGAAAGGATCCCAAACAGGCTCTGAGCTGTCAGCACAGAGTCCAACACTGGGCTCAAACGCGTGAACTGTGAAATCATGACCTGAGCCGAAACCAAGAGTCAGACGCTTAACCGGCTGAGTCACCAGGAGCCTCTGTTCTGCCATTTTTAACCAAACCCCGACTAAAGGACATTTAGGCTGTTTGCAAGTTGTTGGTGTCATAAACAGTGCTGAATTTACACTTGCAAATTGTTCAATTGTAAATTACTTGTGCACATTTCTTTGTGTTCTTGTGCAATTATTGCTGCAGAATAACTCATAGAGGTGGAATTGCCAAGTGAAAGCATTCTCCCATTTAACCTTTTTACAAGTTTATTTGTTTATTTTGCGATATAGAGAGAGCGTGTGAGCAGGAGAGGGGCAGAGATAGAGGTAGAGAGAGAAATCCCAAGCAGGCTCCGCACTGTCAGCTAAGAGCCAAATGTGTAGCTCGATCTCACGAACTGTGAGATCATGACCTGAGCCGAAATCGAGAGTTGACTGAGCCACCTAGGCGCCCCCACTTAACATGTTTATAGATGCTGTTCAACTACCTTCCCAAAAGATTACACCAATTTATATTTCCACCAATAAACTCTTCCATTACTCTGATCCCTGCCCTCTGACCGAAAAAAAACGTTGTAGTTTCTCTGATTGCAACAGTGTGCAATATCCACATGTTTCTTGGCCATGTTTCTTGGCTATTTCTTCTGTAAACTGCCTGGTTGTGTCTTTTGGTTTTAAATGAGGAGGCCACAGTCCAGAGAGGCTGGCGGCTCCTCCAAGTTCATCAAATCGAGTTCTGCTCACTTATTCCTCTTCCCATCTGTTGTGATTGTAGCTCTGTCTCTGTTCACTTCTCTTTTGAAAAATAGCACCCGGATGCCCCCAGACACAGATGCTGAGTGAAAGGTTCAAAGGCTCCTAGGAGAAACCTGGCCAGGGAGCGAAGGAAGGGGAGGAAATGGAGGATGCGATTTTCGAGGACTCCTCGCCTAGACCTGAGCCTGCAGCAGCTCTCAGGTACAAATCACACCCCCCAGTCTGTCCTGCCCTGAAGCGCAGGAGCTGGGGTTCTCGTCCCTTACCAGTCAGTCACTGGCCACAGGCTGCCCTGGGAAGGGGGCGGGATTTGGGGCAGGAAGCACGCAGGGAGTCCAAGCAGGGGCCCTGGAGCACTGAGCACTGATGCCTGTTGACAGCCACCTGGAGGGCCTGGAGGGGGGTTGGTAGGGACACCAACAGTGTCCTCTGCAGACCCCTGTCCTGACTTCCTTGGGGACCCACCACTCCCCCACCCTCAGTCCAGCCATTTGATTTAGATGGGAGCTCCGAAGGGAGTCCTGCCTGGCCTAAGCCGTGAGCAGAGTCCAACCCCTCCCTTCCACCAAAATATCTGATGGAGGGTTGGGCCCAGAAGCCCAGGATCTGCTCCGGGACGGGAATACTGGCTCGTTCCTCCTGCCGCACTGGATTCCAGCTGTGAGGAAACCTCCCGCCAGTGAACATGTGTGGTGTTCCTCATCTTTACTGTCGGGATTGTGGCCGCTGCTGCTGAGAACCTTCTGGAGTGCGTTGTCCGAAGCATGTGAGGACCGGGAGCGGGACTGCTGGGTTACAGGCTGACAGGGAGTGTGAGCAATCCACCTGACAGCAGGGTGCCACGTGGTTCTCCCACTGCTCCCAGTGGTCACACCCACGGGCTGTGTGTGAGCATGCCCATTGTCCCGAATCGCGGAGCCGTGGCCTTGTCAGATTTCCATCTTTGCCAGTTCAGTGGGTGTGAGAGGGTGGCTCCCTCGGGTCCTCATTTGCATTTCCCTGATTGACTTGTTTATTCAGCATCCATCTTCTCCAAGTAGTTAACTTTCCTGATTTCTCTCCCACTGTCATTTCTTAAGTAGAAACCAGCCACTCGTTCTGGTTTAAGCTCTTCCTCCCGTCTGGAATGCCCCCGCGGAAACCTTCCTCCCACCCCTGATTCCACACCGGATGACACCTCTTCCAGGAAGCCTTCCTTCGTTTCCCTGTAAGGGCCTCCTCTGCCACTTCAGTCACCCTGCACGCTCTGGTCCTCCCAGAGAGCAACGTTTCCCCAGCATCGGTGCCGCAAGATCACCAGGGGACCAAACCCTAACCATCTTCTCTCTCTCCCCTTCCCACTCCCGCCTTGGGGACCAGGAAATAGGCTTCTTGCAGAATAGGCTCAAAATGGGTTCTGTTTTCCTGTCTCCCACTTTGAGTCTCTGCCATGCCAGTGACGAGAAGAAAGGGAACAATTATGGATTCAGCTCTCAGTGGGAATCCACAGCCCCCCACCACCCCACAGGGACCAGCCAGAAAAATCCTCAGCCAGAGCTAGACCGCTTCCCAAAGGAAGGACAAAGCAGTGATCCGGCTGGTTGTAAGGAAGGATGGAAATGTGCATCCCGTCCGTTTGTCCTGGGAGCGTCCGGAAAGGTGGACTATGTCAGCTTTTAGGCCTGCTTCTGTCCACCCCGACCCTGCCCCGCCAAAAACACGAGGGCCGGGCGATCATTCTCTGGCTCTGACTCAGCGCTGGTGTTTATCTGTCTGTGAAAAACCAGGAGTTGGGAAAAGGCAGAGCAGTCTGTACCTCTGGCAATTAACGACAATTTCACCGTAAGGCACAGCAGTCCCAGGGGCCCGGCAGGGTCACCCGCTCCCATGTTCCAGGGGTTTAAATGGAACTGAACGCCCTGGAACAATGCATGCTGATTTGCAAACCTCAGATTGAACCAACATTTTCGTTTTGTTCCCCCATGAACTACAAAGCGAGGCAGAGTTTTCGGCCCGGCTCCCACATGGACCAGCGTGGGCCAGAGCCCAGCGTGTTCTCTGCAGGGTGCAGTGTCGGCGCTGGCCCTTCCTTATCCCCACCAAGTCTGGGTCATGCTGACGTGGAGGAGAAGGCTTCTGTCCTTAGCAGTGACAGAAGACTAGGGTTAAGTCCCTTCATGCGCCACGATGTCACTGACCCAGACGTTCCTAGACCTTGAAGATTTTGATTAAATGGTAATTTCCTATTATTCTGTGCCAGAGACATTTCAGAGGCAGCATGGTGGGGAGGAGAGTGTTAGGGGCCCACTAGGGACTTCAAGCAGATTTTAATTTTTTTTAATGTTTATTTATATTTGAGAGAGAGAGAGAGAGAGAGAGAGAGAGAGAGAGAGAGAGAGAGAGAGAGAGAGCGTGCACAGAGCAGAAGGGGCAGAGAGAGAGAGACACACAGAATGTGAAGCAGGCTCCAGGCTCTGAGCTGTCGGCACAGAGCCCAATGTGGGGCCCAAACTCATGAACCATGAGGTGACCTGAGTGGAAGTCGAAGTCGGCGGCTTAACCGACTGAGCCACCCAGGGGTCCCTATATTTTTTTAAAGAGAAAGAGAAAGAGGGTGCAAGTGAGCAAGGGGCACATACAGAGAGAAGTGGGGTCACCTAAGGCTCATGTTTTTACCCAAAGTGGGCCTGGAATTCACCTGAAGGGGGGCTCATACTCCCCTGATGTGGGGCTCAAACTCACAAACTGTGACAGCATGACTTGAACCAAAGTCTAGATGCTTAAGCCAGGCGCCCAAGAAAGCACTAGTTTTCAACAACCCCACTCCTAAAAGGCCCAACTGTAGGACAGACTCTCAGAATAAAGACCTGGCAATGTCTCCCTGAGGTGCCTTATCTAATGACACAGGGACACAGCCACACATGGCACAGATCACCTTGCCCTTGACTGGAGTCCCAGTGAGCCCCCGTTTGGGACAACCCCTTGGGAACCCCTGGGATTGGGAATAAGCCACGGGTAGGAAGACGTGGACTGAGCCCTGTTCCAGCATGCACTCCTCCAGGAAAGGGGTTCTCCATAGCACCTGGGGTTCCAAACCTGGGGGCTCCTGCAAGAGTCGAGTGGGGTTCTGAACACATGCCCCAGAGCAGGAGGCTGGGCCCTTCTCACTCCCGACTGATGGGGAGGGAAGGGAAGCCCGGAGATAGTGGCTCCATCACCTCCTTCCTGGGAAGAGCGTGGACTGTGCCCTCTTCTGACCAGGCCCTCGGGGCCCCCTCAACCTGCTGCCATCTCCTTCCCTGAACACCCTCCCTCCTTCTGATTTTTTAAAAGCAACATCAACCAGTTGGGGAGTATTCTGAGAGGGAGCCACACATGCTCCCAGTCTCTTTTTTAAATATCTTTTTTTTTAAATGATGAGCTTAGCTAGACCAGGGACTGTAAATCCAAACGCCCACAGGGTGGGCATGGGAACTTCATGGACCCAAGGCTGCATGCAAGAAAAGCACACAACTGTCTCTGTCGACCTTCTGTTCTGCTTTTATTAGAGACTTGGGAACCAAGAAATAGTCTTCTAGAATAAAACATCTTCTATAAGATGTGGCAGTGCCTGGGTGGCTCAAGCGGTAAAGCGTCCAACTCTTGATTTCAACTTAGGCCATGATCACATGGTTCGTGGAATTGAGCCTGGGGTCGGGTTCTACGCTGATAGCATGAAGCCTGCTTCAGATTCTGTCTCTCTGCCCCTCCCCTGCTTGCATTCTCTTTCTCTCTCCAAACAAACAAATAAACATTAAAAAAGAAAAGAAAACAGAGGTGGAAGATCAAGGATAAAAGCTCACCCACGGTCTCCGTGGGAGGAGACAGCTGGAAGGACTCGGGAGCTGCGCCCTGTCTGTAGGGGGAGCCCTGACCCAACCTCTACCCCACAGGCAGCTGGCATCAAGAGTGTCTGTCACCTGAATGTTTCAACAAAGAGCGGTACACCTGTTACTGGATCCCAGGACCAGGTTCTGGAGTCTCAGTGCCACAGACCACCACAGGGTGTCTTTCTTCGTGGTCAACATTCCAAATATTTGCTTTAAGTTGTTATTTCTAATTTTTTCTCAATCATTACTCCCTGCTGACTCATCATCTCTCATTTGTTCACTTCCCCAGAAGGAGGTATTTGTCTCTAAGCTTATGGAGACCTTTCACCCCTGCCTCAGAGCAGTGGCTTCATAGAAGCTGAGTCCCTCCCACTTTTCCTACACTGTCTCTTACCCAGGAGGTGGACCAATTCGAACCGTTAAAAGGAATGAAGATCCAGCATATGTGACAACACAGACGAGCCTTGGAAACACTATGCTGAGTGAAAGAAGTCAGTCATAAAGGACCGCATATTGTATGATTCCGTCTGTATGAGATGTTCTCATAGACAAATCCACAGAGACAGAAGGTAGATTGATGATGTGGGACTGGGTGGAGGAATGAGGCTTGACCGCTAGTGGGTATAGATTTTCTTTTTGGGGTGATGAAAATGTTCGGGGGTAATGATAGGTAGATAGCGGTGATGGACGCACGACTGTATCCTCCAAACCAGTGACTTGTACATTATAAATGGGTGACTTGTCTGGTGTGTGAATCACATCTCAATAATTCTGTTATAAAGAAAGAATGTGTTTCCAGATCCCTAGATATTGTGATTTTTCAAGAGAAGCAGTGTTCCAGGGTTAGGTTGGCTACCTAGAACAGAAATCCCCCAATCACAGTGGATTACATAAGAAAGGTTTCATTTTGTTTGCTTTTCAGTTTCCCTCATGAAAAAAAAAAAAGGAGGCAGGTAGTTTGGGGCTAGTTCCATGGCTTCTTAGACTCACTAAGGAGACTTAGGGACTTTTTCTCTTCCTCCTACACCATTCCATCAAGAGGATTCTATTCTCAAGGTCAATTCATAGTTCAAGATGGCTGCTGGAGCACCAACCACTCATCCTTCTTCCAGACGCAGGAAAAAGGAAGGAGGGAAGTGCAAAAGGGGCCCATCACTTCCATCTTATTGATTAAAACTGAGTCACATGGTCTTACCTTGTCACCAGGGAGGCTGGGAAATGTAGCCGTTCATCTGGGCACATAGCTGCCTAGGAACATGGAAAACAGATACTGAGAGGTAACCATTAGTGTCTGCCACCATTTTTAAGTGAAATCCTAATTTTTAAATAGTGATTCGTTTTTTAAAAACACCTCACAGAACGAACGGAACCTATCTGCAGGTTGGACCCACGCTGCCAGAGGCCGCACCTTCACTGGGAGTCCTGGCGGGAACGCTTGTCCGAGACAGCTTTATTGGTTTGGAAACAGCGTTGGTTAAACTAAGGACAGTGCTGAGTCATGGTGAGGTCGTGAGCACACAAATGCTTTGCAAACACGAGGAGGAGCGCTAACCACACAGGGAGGCTGCGATGCGGCTCCACTGCCACACAGCTTCAGACACAAGCTCTGGGCCCCGCACAGATTTGCGGGGTGTTGGCCGGAGGCACGGGGAGCGCAGGCAACCTGAGTCAGGGCACGAGCCTATGATGTCCTGTGTTTACCTTGTCTCTGAATATAAACCAAATGAGTTGTAAACGATGGATGCGATTTGCACACGGAGGAACAAGGACAAAAGCCAGCAATTAGTCACTGCAGTCCTGACCGTGCACCTTTACTGAGGTTCTGCACCAGCCAACACCCGTGCTATTAACGCCATCTCCAGGGAAGACTTGACTGATAAGCCTCGGCCAGAGAACAGCACCCCTCAAGGCAGGACCCCCTCAGGGCTTTATGCATGTGCTCCGCAGGCAGATCCAAGCTGGGTGACAGAGGCCATCGTTGTGCAGGAATGCTTGCGCTCTCTGATGCCTGGCACCACATGCGCCGACAGGGAAGCTCACATGTGCACCCTGAGGAGTGGGCGGTGGGGGTGCTAAGCCGTGTGACAGGCCGTCAGGGTCAGTGCCAGCACTGCTGTTGATGGTCCTGTTCCCAAAACACACGGAGCTGTCACAAGGCTTCCCTTGGAGAGCCATCTTCCTTGCTGACAAACAGAACGTCTCAGCTTTGAGGAGTCCGGTTCTCGGCGGCCATGGGCCCTGGAGTTAGAAGAGCCAGCTCTGATTCCTGCTCCAGGCACTTACTGTGTCCCAAACCCAGTGGCTTCAATCACCACTTGATCAGATCCCATAATTTTGTGACTCAGGAAGTCAGGCCGGGTTTCACTGGGTGATCCTGCTGTTGCTCGCGGCTTTGGGTGCGGGCCATTCAGGACTACTCAGCCCGCCCACCAGTACCGTCTGGAGGGTCCAGAGCTTCCCTCCCACACCTGGTGGCGAGGGGGAAGGGGCCGGAAGGCTGCGTGTGGCTGGGTCTCCACGTGGTCTCTGCAGCCAGGGAGCTAGACTTCTGACCCAACAGCTCAGAGCTCCAAGGGAGGAAATGGACCCAGAAACTGGCCCTTAGTCACAGGATTTATTGGTGTATTTTTTTAACCTCTGCCTTATCTTCAATTTAAAAGGATTGGAAACAGCACAAAAGACTGATTCCAAAAACTGGCTGTGATTCTCCACCTTCTTGTATGCACATCCTTGACATCCATGACTTTGCAATTCCTCCCACCCAAGGGTGGGGTCCACCCACCTCCGGACTCAGTTTGTCCCGTAGCCACAGGGTGTTAGTTCCCAGCTTGTCTGCGGAGGCCTCGCGGTGGCCCCTGGGGCTGGGCCCCCTGGCACAGCGGTGAGGACGTCCCCAGGCCAGCCTGCTGGGGGACAGACTTCACAGAGGACTCAGACCTGATGTGTGTGAGCCCAGCCAGGACCAGCAGCGTCAGCAGCCGAAGACTCTCAAACACGGATAAGATGCTATATTTGAAGGCTCAGAGTTTGGAGTGGTTTGTTTTTCCAGAATTATTGTGCCGGATAGGAGCAGCCTTAAACACAAGTTGGGCACTTGAGTGCTGGCATTGGAACATTTCTGCTGAAAGGAGAAGCACAGAGAAGGAGTTAAACCCCAGAGAAGGGAGCTTCCGTGGAAGGTGAAGACTCATGGCAACTGAATAAGGAGATATTTTAGGGGCCACGGGCTCCTCTCTGCCTCCAGCCCTGCATGCCCCGTCACTGTGCGGGCTCCTCCCTGCTCCAAAAAGTCCAGGCTGTCTACGTCCAGCCAGAGATTCCTCAGCCAGAAGTGATATTCAAACACTCAGTAATGGTGTGGCACAGGCCTTCAGTAATCGGCATGGACTCCAACCGGGCTCTCATTGGGCACCTATTATATGCAAAGCTCTGGTCCACGTGCTGGGCACAGGCCAGTGAAGAAAAGTCCAAATCCTTGCCACGTGCGCTGTGGTTCACATAAGAAAGAGCACGACAATTAGCAGCCAAGTAAGGAAAATATCTGCTGTGGCAGATGTTGGTAAGAGATACAGAGGAAGTCAAAGCTGGGTGAGGGAACAGTGAGCGCTGTGGTGATGGTGGTTGCACTTGGAAAAGTTCACAGAGAAAGTGGCATTTAAGCTGAGAGATGGAGAGAGTGGAGCCACCAATATCTGGAGGACAAGTGTTCCAAGCAGAGGGAATTGCAAGTGCAAAGGCCCTGAGGTAGGAATGTGCTAGGCTTATCCAAAAAATAGCAGGGAGCCGGGGGGCCTAGGTGGCTCCGTTGGCTGGACGTCGGACTCTTGCTTGATTTTGGCTCAGGTCATGCTCCTATGGCTTCTGGGTTCAAGCCCCATGTTGGGCTCTGTGCTGTAAGCGCCCCTCTTCCACTCACGCCCACTCATGCACTCATGCTCTCTCCCTCCCTCTCTCTCTTTTTTAATTTTTTACATTTACTTATTTATTTATTTTTAACATTTATTTACTTTTGCAAGACAGAATGAGACAGATCATAAGCAGGGGAGGGGCAGAGAGAGAGGGACACACAGAGTTGGAAGCAGGCTCCAGGCTCTGAGCTGCCAGCATAGAGCCTGAGGCAGGGCTCGAACAAACAAACTCTGAGATCATGACCTGAGCCAAAGTCTAATGCTCAACCTTCTGAGCCACCCAGGTGCCCCTATTTTTGAGAGACAGAGAAAGACAGAGCATGAACAGGGCAAGGGCAGAGAGAGAGACACAGAACCTGAAGCAGGCTCCAGGCTCTGAGCTAGCTGTCAACACAGAGCCCGAAGTGGGGCTCTAACCCCAAACCGTGAGATCATGACCTGAGCCGAAGCTGGGTGCTCAATCGACTGAGCCAGTCGCCTAGGCACCCCTCTCCCTCTCTCTTAAAAAGAAAAACAAAAAAGTCAAGGAGGCCAGTGCGGCTAAAGTGGAGCGAGGGAAGGGGACAATGGGAGGAGGTGGAGAAGTGACAGGAAACTGGTCCAGGCAGGACCTTCTGGAGAGAATAAGGGACTTTGGCTTTGCCCCAGAGGACGGAGGGAGTCACTGGGGGGCTCTGAGCCGAGGGGCATGATCTGACCCCTTGGCTGCCACAGGCAGTGTGGCCTCTGCAGGCAAAGGAGGAAGCCAGGAGCCAGTGCTGGTCCAGCAGGCCATGAGGGTGAACTGCACCAGGGTGAGAGGGTAAGTGTGCCCAGATTCTGGTTCTGTGTTCAAGGTATAGCCAAGGAGATTTTGGCAACGTGTTTGAAGTCCTGTAATCCTCACAACAGCCCCACAGCAAGGCACATTTACCTGATGCGGAAATGGGCTCAGAGAGGTGACACGGTTTTGCCCAAGGCTCACCAGCAGCAGAGAGCGGCAGAACGGGACCTAAGCCCAGCCCCCAGAGTCCTGCCCGTCACAAAAAAGCCATGTAGCTTGTTCTAGTGAGCCAGGGAAGGCTGGGAGCCTGGAGGTGTGGACCAGGCTGCTGCCCCTGAACCTCTAGAGACCACAACCTTCTAGAAATTCCCAGGCCCCAGCTCTTTCCACGTGGTTCAGCCTGACATGTTGTCAAAGGATGACAAACATTTCCATGGCAAGCACAAGAGCAACTCCACTCAGGGCTGAGCGGGGCGGGGCAGGGGGGCGGGATGGAGGGGGGTGGGGAGTCTGGGCCCTCACAGTCCCTGAAAGTAGAGTTGCCAAGACAGAAGTCTCGGACTTTCTCCACTGGGGTTAGGCCCGGGAGGGCCCTGCAGAATGCGTAGGAGCCTGTCAGTCAGACGTGGCTGAGGGACGTTTCCCAGACAGAGGGGCAGAGGTGACGAGGATGGAGGGGAGACAGGGCCTGGCCGCAGAGGCGCGCTGAAGCCCGGCCCACGGTGTGAGCTTATCTCACGGGTCACTGGCTGCCTCCCGAGTTTGCTATTCTTTGGTAAGCTTTCAGTGAAGAGTGACCTTGCAGCGGACACGTGCATAGCCCAGGGGTCCTCCCGGGCCACCAGAACCCGGACACTGATAACTGCCCCGAGGGCCTCCTCCCAGAGGTCACAGCTATCCGACCTCTAACACTGTACCTTGGTTTTCTGCCTGTCCTTGAACTTCCTATAGATGGAATGTTTCCCTCCACGCCCTTGTGTGCCCAACGGCCTCCAGCCTGGCGGAGGATGGTGGCCGTCTGTCGCTCCCCGGGGCCGGGCATAGGCGGGTGTCCGTTCTGCCGCCGAGGGCCGAGAGCCCGGCTTTCCGCGGGTGCTGTTCTGAGCAGGGCCGCTGGCACCTTTCCTGCATCCCTGCTGAACGTCCCTGCGGGTCTCTGTTGACGCCTCATTGCTCCGCCCCCTGCTCTCCACATCTGCGCCACCGCTGAAATCACCATCCGCAGACCGTGACCATCCCCCTGTGGGTGACTCCCCGCGCATGGCTCGTGGTCAGCAGGGCACCCTTCTCTTTTCGCAGGTACGGCCCCCGTGATGCCACCCTCTCCTGGAGCTTTGGCCGGGAGCTGGCGTTGATGCCTCTGGATCTGCTCCTCCATCTCCAGCCCTTTTCCTGAGGTCAGCACAGGTGGGCCAGCTGCCATGACATGGCCCCCTTGACCTTCCGCATGTCCAAAGTGAGTGTGCTGTCTGCCTCTCCGCCCTCCCCTCCTCAGTGTTCCATCTCGGTGACCTCAGAGAGGGACCCCGTGGGCTCAAGCTGCAGCCCTTCTGCTGTCGCTCAGCCCATCACTGGTCTGCATGTGACTTCTTTCTCTTTATACGTCCTCACAAAGACTTCCTCTTCCTCCACTCGAAGCACTACCGGGGGCCAGACCCAGGGGGGTCTCTTCCCTCCCCCCACCTCCTTCCTCAAATCCTGAGGATGAGGTCAAGTGTGAGTTCCCCATAGTGCAGCCATCAAAATCCAAATCTGCCCATGGTTCTCCTCTCCTAGACCCGCTGCTGGCAAGGTGGCAAAGTGCTGACTGGCCTCAGTGCCACGGAAAGATGGACAGTCAGGAGCCATGCAGCCCAGCTGGGACCCCGGCAGAGTGCCCAGCACCACCTCTGGAGTAGTCTTGCAAAAGAAGAAAACAGGGGGCACGTGGGTGGCCAAGTAGTTGAGTATCTGACTCTTGGTTTCAGCTCAAGTCATGATCTCATGGTTTGTGAGTTCGAGCCCTGTCTTGGGCTCTGTGCTGACAGTGCTAAGCCTGCTTGGGATTCTCTCTTCCTCTCTCTCTGCCCCTCTTGCTTTCTGTCTCTCTCTCTCTCTCTCTCTCTCTCAACATAAATAAATAAATTTGAAAATTAAAAAATGGAGAAGATGGTAGATGTTCAGTCAGACCAGGAGCTCCCGGTGTGTAGAGAGTGCAGGCACAGACAGGAGGGCAAGGGGAAGGCCACCAGGATGTGTGCTCAGCGGGACGCAGGCCACACTGCTTGGCCTCTCCAGCAGTGGGCTGAACAGAGAGGAGCGAGAACCTGGGCCGGGCTGGCTGAGCACCGTGCGTGACCCTGGTCAGATCCCGAGTTGGCCTGAACTGAACAGACCGGCTGGAAAACATTCATTTATGAGCTGATCACAGAAATTCAAATACTGGTCAGATACTTGGCAATATTAAGGAATTACTGGGATTGTTTAATTTTTTTTAATTTAATGTTTGTTTTTGAAAGACAGAGCACAAGCTGGGGGAGGGGCAGAGAGAGAGAGACACAGAATCTGAACCAGGCTCCAGGCTCTGAGCTGTCAGCACAGAGCCAGACGCGGGGCTCGAACCCATGAACCATGAGATCATGACCTGAGCCGAAGTCGGACACTCAACTGACTGAGCCCCCCAGGCGCCCCACTGGGATTGTTATAGACGTGATGATTGTTTGGGATGCTGACCATTGGCAGGTAATTGCTGAAGCTCAGTAAAGGCCACATAGAGCTTCATCATGCTACTATTTTTATATTTGTGCATGCTTCACATTTTCCTTAATAAAAAGGTAAAAAAATTTAAAAACATCCTGGTCTTCCACCATCCGTCATTCATGGGATGAAGGCCAAAGCTTTCGCCTCAGCGCTGGTCTGGTCCCACCTCGCCGTCTGTCCCTCAACCCCTGCCTCCCTACTCTCCAGTTTCACTGGCCGACTTCCGGGCGGGCCCCCTGACTGCCTGTGCTCTCTCTCTCTTCCCTTTCTTTATACGATCTTCTGAGAGGTGACATTCCCATGGTTCAAGAACGCAGCACCACGTGCCAACGCTGCCCTCCTTTGCCTGGCCCCATGCGTATAGGCGATCGCAGCTTCAGTTTCTCGTTTCTCCTTCCAGAGCTTTTCTGCTTTCACTCCCCCTCCGCTTTCTTACAATAACCTGCCGCCCTGCACCTTGCCTGCTCGCTGGCTCTGTTCTGGAGAGGTTTCCCTTCGGTGCGCCGTGACATCTGCATCCTGTGACACGGCCACGTGACGGATGCCACACACTTCAGCTGTCTGCTGCTTGGGGAAGGCATCCTCTGCTCCTGCGACTAGTGCTGTGGCGAAGAAGCCTGTGTCCGTCATTCCGTGTACATTCTGGCGCTTTCTCTTGCCCCACCTGCTGCCCTGTGCCCCCGCTGCCCCCGCCCGCTTCCTTTCTCCCCAACTTTTGCCTGTTCAACTCCCACTCATCCTTCAGCCCTCGGGTTAGCGATCACTTTATTGGGGAAATGTTCTCAGATGAGAGATAAGTCTGCATGTGAAGAACTCAGGCTCCAGAGTCAGGTTGGAGTTTGAATCTTGCCTCTTTCTCTTAGGAGGAAGGTTTCTTAACGTCTCTGCAGCTTTTTCCTCTTTGCCAAATGTGTATAATAATAACCCGTCTCTCTGGATTGCTGTGGGGATTACGTGAGATAATACATGTACAGAGTCCTTAGAACACTCCCTGGACCATAGTAGGTACTAAATAAATGCCATCATTATCCTCACTGCATGGATGGCCTTTTCCTTCAGCAGCCCTTTCTCCATCCTCCCCCATACAATTCCGAGTGTGGAGGCCTAAGTGACATGCCTTCCAACTTTGTCCCTAATCTATACAACAGAAAAGGAATTTCTCTTTCTCCTGTACTCCCCCAGTGTCCGAATGGACCAGGCAGGAGTGCTTTTGCCTGCAAGTGACAGGAAACCCATCCAACCGTGGCCTTATGAAATACCTGGAGGTGATTTTTCCCACACCTTGAGAGGTTGGGAGTTTGGCGGCTCCAGGCACTGATTTATCTACTCCATGGAGTCATTAAAGATCCAGGCGAGGGGCGCCGGGTGGCTCAGTCGGTTAAGTGTTGGCTTCGGCTGAGGTCACGATCTCACAGTTTGTGGGTTCCAGCCCTGTGTCAGGCTCTGTGCTGACAGCTAGCTCAGAGCCTGGAGCCTGCTTCAGATTCTGTCTCCATCTCTCTCTGCCCCTCCCTTGCTCGTGCTGTCTCTCTCTGTCTCTCAAAAATAAATAAAAGATATTAAAAAAAAGATCCAAGCGAATCTTTTCTTCTTTCTCATTCATCATCCTCATTGTGTTGCCTATTAGACTTAAAGCTGCCTCTTGATTGCAAGATAGCTGCTGTGCCTTCGGCCATCACGCCGCCTGCACAGCCATCCCTGCCTCCTGCACAGTGAGTCTTTGCCACAAGCCCTTGGCCACATTTCCATCATGCAGACTTGGGTCACATACCCACCTCCAGATGGGGACTACCTTCTCTGAAATCTAGGTATCTCCACTCCATCCCTGAATTAGATCAGAATTCTATCAGGAAGAAGGGGTGAATGCTGGGAAGGTGACATCTGCTAGACTTAGTAGGCACTTCTCTTTAGACAAGGATCATTTTCCCTTTCGCATGGTTTTGTCCCCCTTACTTGACTGTGGGCTTGCTAAAGGAGGGTTCATGGCCGAGCCCCTCCATGGCTTCCCCAGCGCCGTGCACAACACCTGTATGCGGTAAGGGCTCAGTCACCATCCATGACTAGGAGAGGGATAGACATCATCAAAGCCACTGTCTGCTGACAGTGGACAAGAATTCTGATTCAAGAACATTCTTCTTCATGCCGTTCCCCCATGCTCTCCTCAGGAACCCTAGGATGTTATCACTCTGTCCCTGTGTGTGTTTGGGTCAACCTGGGTCAGGAAGAATGAGTCACTCTGTCTGCCATGCTTGGAGAAAAGGGAGTTTTGCCTGCAAAGGGCTGATGGTATCACAAGCACGCTGCGGATGGGCGAGGCCAGGCTGTTTATTGCTTCTGGGAGGAATGGAGTCTCCAGTCTGCGTGTGAGTGAGTCACTTCTCACCGGTTGATTCGGGAGCTGCTCCTAGGCTGAGGACAAGCCCATCCCCCCACCCCACCCCCACTGTCCCCGCAACAGCGAAAGGAAGACAGGGATGGGTCCCACACTTGGCTGTGGCTCATTGCTCCTTTGGGTGCAGTTCTCTTAACCCCTCAGGTTCTGCCTCTCCCCACCCCCACCCCTGCTGCCCTCCTTCATAAGAATCAGGAGGTGGAAGGGGCCCTGTCGTGATGGTGCATCTGGGGGAGAGG
This sequence comes from Suricata suricatta, assembly GCF_006229205.1. NCBI lineage: Eukaryota > Metazoa > Chordata > Mammalia > Carnivora > Herpestidae > Suricata > Suricata suricatta. Next base: position 11,058,758 of record NC_043716.1, on the reverse strand, counting down.
AAAAACTGCTTATCGGCCATGTTATAGGATGCCGAAATTCAAAAACAAAAATATAATAAAATGCAGTAAGTACTGAAACCAAACCGGAAGTAATTTTATTTTTCCTTGGTGATACAGAGGCTGCATCTGGAGGTTTGGGTGGGTCCTGAGGCTCATCAGGATGGGACCCCAGCAGGGAGGGAGGCAAAGGCTTCCAGTGGCCCTGGTTACTGGAGCCTGGAGGTCTGAAGTCTGGATAACCATGAGAGACTCAGTCGGTTAAGCCTCCGACTCTTGGTTTCAGCTCAGGTCATCATCTCACAGTTCGTGAGTTTGAGCCCCGCATAAAGTGCAGTGCTGGTAGTACAGAGCCTGCTGGGGATTCTTTCTCTGTCCCTCCCCAACTCACATACAGTCAATCTCTCTCTCAAAAATAAATAAATAAACTTAAAAAAAAAAGTAAAAATTAAACAGGTATTTCCAAATGCCACGCTGGTTTGGTGCTGCTTCATTCAGAGTGTTCAATATATATAAAACATGACTGGAGGGGTGCCTGGGTGGCTCAGTCGGTTAAGCCTCCGACTTCGGCTCACATCAGACCTCACGTTCGTGGGTTCAAGCCCTGCGTCAGGCTCTGTGCTGACAGCTAGCTCAGGGCCTGGAGCCTGCTTCTGGTTCTGTGTCTTCTTCTCTCTGCCCCCTCCCCCTCATGCTCTGTCTCTTCTGTATCAAAAATAAATAAAACATTAAAAAAATTTTTAAACATGACTGGACAAGAAGGTGACTCTTGTGGACATTTAATTACGCTGAAGGGAGGAGCCATTTTGGTCTTGTCCACAGTGCCTTGGTCCTCCTGCTGGTCAGATGCCCTAATTGCAAGCAAAATGCTAGGATTTTTTCTAAAGCCATAGGCAGCACTGGGTGGAAATTTGGTGGCCCAATTATAAGTGTTTTGAAAGAATGCATGTATGTTCCATGGGAGGTGCGTGACATACGGCTGCCACATACTGGTGGACCAGCCTCAGTGGGTCCTGGAAGTGAAGGGATTCTTTGTTTTGGCTCAGGTCAACCCCGCCCCCAATCCCCATCCCCCAGTGTGCTCTGCTTTGACAAGGACCAGTAAAATCTGCCCCCCACACCCACTGCCAGCCTTATATTCTCTTTTGCTTCTGGCTGCAGGAGCAAAATAAACAGAAGCTTGTGGAAAACAAACACGGAAAGCGGGAAGGAGGTGGGTGCTGACTTGGACACTGATCTGCTGCTCGGCAAGAGGCCCGTTTGGAGACCAAACTGTCACCCTGTACCTACCTCACCAGCCCTGAAATCACAAACAACCCCTTGGCCGGGGTCCTAACGAGCCTCTGACGAGCACAGCCTGCCCTTTTGACACAGAAAGCACGATTAGACATGCACAAGTGGCCTGTGAAATACCAGGCCCGCCACCGGGCACTCAGAGCTGTCGGAGAATTCCACCCCGGGCTTTCTCGGGAAAACATTGCTTGGGCTCGTTAGGGCTGATAATGGCCAATAACACAGAGAGAACATTGCGTTTTGGTTTCAAGCCCTTGGCCAGTGCCAGGCCACCGGGGCAGCAAGAGAAAATTGAGTGTGTGAGTGTGTGTGTTGATATTTTGAGGTGAAGGAACTGGAGTAAAACACGTTAGTGTTAAGATCAAGGTCCCTCCAGCACCTGTGACATTAGGAAAGTTACCAACTCCTGGGACCTCAGTCTTGGTGCCTGTAAAGTGAGGGTAATAATAGAAACTTCCCTCCCTCTGACGTGATTAAATGAGGTATTGCAAGTAAAGCACTCGGCCGGATGCTTGGAGCCTCGTTAGGGCTCACTCACCATTGGCTATTATTAAAAGAACTAGCTTGATGTGTTTTCATCCATTTAAGAAGCCATTTCCAAAGGTTTGTGTGTAAGTGTCCATGCGGGAGCTGGCTGTGAAAACAGCACCGTCTTTGCCCTGAAAGAGTTTGAGAACGGCTAGGGTCCCAGGGAGACCATTCTGGGGCCGGGTCGGTTTGACACTGGCGCGTTTGGTGCCAACCAGGTGGCAGCTGGGGCAGGTTTTCCTGCTCCTTCCAACTTTTGCTCACTTCTTTCCCTAGGTGGTGGAGGACGGGCTGTTTCTGTGGGCTGGAGACAGTACGGTACATGTCGTTCATTCATTTAATGCTGTAAAAGAGAAGTAAAACTGGCAACGTTCACTTGTGATCATACAAAACCCACGATTTTCTTGTTGTGGGGATGGAAGCCCACATCACAGGAACTTAAGCAAAAGTAAACAAGCAAAACCATCCAGAAGGGGATTTCCTGGGTCACGTCATTGGAGAGAACAGTTTCAGTCATGGCTGGATCCAGGTGCTCCAAAAAATTCTCCTCTCTCCTTTTCTTCATTTTCTGGTAGCTTCCAGAATACCCTGTAAGCCCTTAGGTCATGACTCAGATTGAGAGAGAGCTTCTCCCTCTTCCAGAATTCATGTACTCAATTTTGTGTAGGGATTCTGGTGGCCTTGCTTGGACACCTGCCCTGTCCTTGGACCAATACCTTTGGGAAGGGCAATGGGTCACCACAGTTAGTTAGCCAGACCAGGGCCTCGTGTTCAGTCCCACAGCATGAGATGATGGTGTGCCCAGCAGTCCCACAGGAGGCACATGGAGCGGATGAGAGTGTCAGGCAGACAAAACCACCCATGCCAGTGACATTCTGTGGGTAGGAAGTGTGACTAGACTCCAAGCACTCGGGGTGGGCAGCTGATATAACTTTAAGTTGGCTTTTCACCGTATTGTGCCTGGTCCAGCAGGCTTTTGAAAGGTTAGCTGGTCCAGCATGCTTTTGAAAGGTTAGCCCATTCCCGTGCATTAGAAAGCTGAGAAGTTTCTGACTCTTCTTGAATCAAGCCAGGTGAGTGAGGACCAAGGGTTCCCAAGTGGGGCCAAACACACAGCACTGTGGCAGCTTTTCCAAGGCACCGCCTGGGAAGGCTTGTCTCCCAGACTGATTGTGTATCCTGCTGGAGCCCCTACCCATCGAGTAGAACGGACCTGGGAAGCGATAAGATATTGCAGAACAGAGTCCAAGACTGGATCAAAGAGACATTGTGTCTTTGGCCCTGCTTTCCTTGGATCATTCTCTGCAGAAGTCAGGCCTATGGACGAGTCCATGTGGCAAAAAACTGAAGACTCCCACCAACAGCCATCACCAACTGGCCAGGCTTGTGGGTGAGCCACCTTGGAAGTGGCCCCTCCAGTGCCAGTTGAGCCTTCAGATCATGTAGCCCTGGCTGACACCCTGACTGCAGCCTCATGAGAGACCCCAAGCCAGACTCAGCTAAACCTCTCCTGAATTCCCACCCCCAGGAACTGAATGAGATTGATCACTGTTCATTGTTGTTTTGAACCACTAAGTTTTGGGGATAATTTGTTATGTAGCAGAAGCTGACTGATACAGGGGTGTTACAATTTCTTCACTTCACAGGGACAGAGTCACTTGGAAAGTTTCCTTGGATCATTTTCAAAGCACTTCTCAATGACCCTATTAGCAATTGCTACAGAGTTGAAATTTCACACGTAGAATTGTGCTGATATTACAGGGCTTATTCTACTGTCTCACCACTGTGGATTTGTGGAGTACACAATCAGGTTGAGACTTGCACTTCCCCTTCCTGGGGGATTACACAGGGAAGGAGTGGAGATCTGAATAGAAAGGATGTCTTCTAAGATCTACCAGTTCCTTCTGCCAGTTGTGGTATGCCATGGCTATCACAGAACAACTGCCCCACTCTGTCAGTGATGTGTAGAAAGAATCCCTGGATTCTGAACCCCAGTGAAGTCCCCCGGGGCTCCTGGCTGAAGTGTTGCCTGTCCCGGCAGGAAAGCTGGAATTCAAGGAAGCCTGCATGGGCTGTTTGAGTCAAGGGAGCAGAATCAGGGGAGTCGAATCAACACGTAGGTCCTGAGCAGGCTCCTCAAACGCCCCCTCCACCCGTGATGACTTACGTATCTCCAAATGTCGCACCCTTGGCCTGTCCCTCCGTGTGGCTCTCCAAACCTGGTCACCTGCACCAAACTCTGCTTTTCCAAATGAGTCTCCCCCACTGTCCTACAGGCCCTCAGTCACGTAGGTGCCAATGCCTGGGCCCCTCCCACGGAGAGCCCTGTGTGGGGCTCATCACTGATCCCACACAGTCACTCGTGTACCTGTTTCCTCCACCTGATGATCTAGATGTTACCATTCATCACAGGCTCTTCTGGGAAACTTTCTAAAGTATTCTATTTCCCTCCCCCATTGCTGAACCCCAATGATTGAAAGAAATGCCAAACAAGTCAGTACTTGCTCAGTGGACTGGCGAGGACCCTGTAAATCAAAGGGACTCCAACTCACACAGGCTCACATGACCCTGCGGGGTTCAGGGCTCAAGCAATTCCTTCTGCTCTGGTTTTCTCAAAGTCCCCCAACAGCCTGTGAGTCAGGGGGAGGCGGTCCCCCAGGGCCATGTGGGCAGCGCGAGGCACTCTCCCAAAGGACAAAGGATTTGGGGACTCATGTGAAAACCAGCAAGTCCACTTACTCCCACACCCTTGATATCCACCCCTGCGTCAGGTCTCATTCTGCCTGTCCAGGGGGATGCTTGGGGTCAGGCTCCATTTCTTATGTTCCTCATAGCACAGAGTAATGAAAAATAATCCCTTCTTCTTGTCTCTGCTTGCATACTTGCTGTGCAGGGAGCTCATCACTTCCAGAAGGAATTCCTTTTGAGGAATTGGTCTCATCTCTGTGACTATCACCCACTGGGCCAGTCCACGAATGGACCGGATACCGGGGCACTGTCTGGGGGACACGCTGTGTTCTGTCCTCCTCGCATGGTGTGGTGGTTCTTCACCTCGAATCAGGCACAGCTGCCTTTGGAGAAAATGCCGCCACTCATTTTTCCTTAGCCTAAAATAGCCACTTCCTTATTGGGAGACGCAGTGTGCTGGGGAGCAGAGAAAGGGACGTGGTAAGCCCTCCAGAGATGCCTCTGGTTTGCAAACATTCCTGGAAAGGTCAGTGTCGACATCAGGCAAGTCACTTCCGGCCGGCCACTAACCAGTGTAAACAGAATGGTGAGGAAAGTGAAAACAGGGTCCCTGACCCACAAATGAATGTCAGGAACTAATGTATCCTCCGTGGACTATGACTTTCTTCTGAAGGAGCCTGTAGGTGTGTCTGCAGATAATATCAATGCCACTTCCACATTTCCCACCCGGCTAAAGTGATAGACAGCTGACACCGCGGGGCTTACGTTAGGTGAGATGCACGGCTCTTTTAAGATAATTAAGTAAGTCTCCCTCTCAGGGTTGCGTGAGCGATCTCACAGTTCAAAGACAAGCAGTGCCGTTTTGAGGTGACTGTCCTACTTCTCCGTTGTGTCATTGCTCTCCAGGCCTGGGCAGTGTGACTGGTCCATGTCTGCCAGGTGGGACACGGGGTCCAACATCGGCAAGGAAGTGGGCCACGCCCTTTCCCAAACAAAGGGGCTGGACTTCAGGCCACTGGGGTCACCCTTCTCCCAGCCACCTCCCCCGCCCCCAGCAGCCTCCTCCCCCCACCGCAGGGTCTCTGCATCATTCTCCTCTCCTGCGGCCCACTGGGAGAGACAGCTGCTGTTTACCACACTGCCGACGGCTCTCTCCGCCTCCGCAGCTGAGGAAATGACATGACTTTCTGGGAGCCACTTAAAATACCCCGCGATCTCTTCCCAGTCCTCTTGCTGACCTCGCTGTCTCTGTGCTTGTGCCCTGGGCACTGGCTGGAGGGAAAGAGGCCATATGTGTGTCCCTGGGCCGTCCCCACTGTGTGGGTGAGGAGACAGAAGGCAGGGCCATGGGCTTGTCTCAGTAACCTATTCAGAGGATACAAGAGAGAGGGGTTGGAGGACAGTGGGGAAGAGGGAGGGGGCGGGACAGTGCAGATTTTCCCTGAAAGGACATTGGCTCCATTGGAATTCCTAACCAAGGCAGGAGAGCCCCTCCAGGGTCCCAAAGGTCTCTTGGGAGGAGCAGAATGGGGTTCCGCGGCTGGGCTCAGTCTTTGTTCCTGAGCATGGAGGGGAGGCTGCTGGGCCAGGGTCCCCAAACAGGATCAGAAGCTGCCAGCATGGTTGTCGCCTGGAGAGAATGGCTTTCTGGGTCAGGATTGCTGGATGTGGTTGCTCAGTGGGGCCCAGAGCCAGCAGCATGGGACCTCCTGGGAGCTGGTTGGAAACGCACACAGTCCTCCACCACCCCAATCTGCATTTTAAATGACACTTCCCTCCACCCTTGCATTTAGCCTTCCAGAAGCAGAGTATTGGAATCTGAGACTCATGGTCCTGGCTCGGCGGAACCTGCTCTAAGAATGGCCAGTCAGAAGCCGACATTTTGCCCAATCTGGAGTCCAGAGCTGAGTCGAAACATACTTTTAGATTCAGAGCCCGGAACTAATCCAGGTTCAATGTAGAAATGAACTTGGAACAAAGGCAGTGTAGTGGGCCCCCCCCAAAGATATGTCACATCCCAGAACGGATGAAGGTGACTGTGTTGGGAAATAGGATCTTTGCGGATGTAATGAAGGATCTTGAGGCGAGCTCATCATGGATGACCCAAGCGGGTCCCAAATCCCATGACAGTGTCCTTATAAGAGACAGAAGAGGAGATGTGCACCAAGATGAAGACAGAGACCAGAGAGAGATGGCCACATGCGAAGGATGTACAGAGCCAACAGGACCCAGAAGAGACAAGGAAGGGTCCTTTCCTAGAGCTTTCAGAGGGAGTGCAGACCTGCCAGCACTTTGGTCTCAGACTTCTGGCCTCCAGAACGGTGAAAGAATCATTTTGTGTCATTGTAAACCCACCAGTTTCTGGCATTTCTTATTTTGGCAGCCTTGGGAAACTTACATGGCAGTCTGTTCTGACTATGGAGAGGAAAAAATAGCCAAAAGCGACTACAGAAAGAAGCAATGACCTAGCCAATCTCCAGTTATAACAATCTTAGCTTTGTTCCCCGAATTAGCTGGCGTTCCTCCTCATTTCCTTATTTCTTGTTTATGCTCCATGAAACCCAAGTACAGTCGAGACCCAGGGCACCTGTTCTTGCGTGTCTGGCTGATCACCAGACCATCAAAGTCACCGGAACAGCTCCTTCATGCTCCCAAACATAGCAAATTTATTTGTTCCTGACTCTACCTTGTTTGGAAATTATATAAAGTAGTTCTGACATAGTAAATCGAGTTGTATTTTAACTGCTGAAGTACCACTTAAGAAACAGACTTTATCTAACAAGTCCTTTGGCAAATGATCCCCCGGAGAGGGCTGAGTGTGCTAAGCGCCGATCACCATCTATGAGGTTCATTTAAAGCAAGGTACACTCGTACCGGATCTGAGGGGACAGAAACTCATGGCCCCTTAAACAGTTTTCAGAATTCGACGACAAAGATTCCGGGCAGTAATTCTCCATGCTGACTCACACGGGAATCATTGGGGGAGCTCAAAGATCAAACTGGCAGTGTTTCTCCCCAGACCAGTTCATCCAAATCTTGGGGAGCAGCTGGGAAATCACCCACCTCGCTGGGAAGAGCCCACCTCCGGGGCTCTGTGGAGGTCCCCTGTGCCAGGCCTTGCCCTCAGCCTCCCTACACGACCTGGGCCTGGGCATGCGCCCAGCACTGGCCAAGCACACATGCTGACCCGGGCCTCTGAGTCAGGGGCTGTGATGTCAAGGAGCGGGACCGCCCAGGATCCCTGGGCTGTGTCCAGTGTTGACGGTGATGGTGGTCCCAGCTGAGGACGCAGGCTCAGAGAGGTCCACTGACTTGTCTGGGGCCCCAGAGCTAAGGACTAGCAGCCAGGATTTGAACCAGGCCTCTCTGGCTCCAGAAGGCCAGAGATCCTAAACATGCAACTCAACGAATTCAGACTAAATGAACACGCCTGAGAATCAGAACCCAGATGAAGAAACAGATCCTGCCCAGTGCCCTGGAGGCTCCCGGTACCCACCTTCCCAAATGCAATCACCACGGGGTTTCTGAATGGGCTCTGCTTGTCCCTGAGCTTTATGTAAACAGAAGTGTGTACAGGTGCGGTCTTTTTGTGTCTGACTCCTTCCACTCAGCAGCGTGTTAGGGAGATTCATTCATGCCGTTGGACACAGCTGGGGTTTCTACATTCTCCTCACCGGCTGGCGTGGCTACACCACGATGGGTTTACCCACGCTACTGTGCGTGGGCCCTCAGTGTTTCCAGTTTGGGACCAAGACAGACAAACGGTACTGCTAGCAATATTCTTGTGCCTGTCTTGGCGCCCAGGATCCTCTTAAGAGTTACCTTCCCTTTATTAGCAGAGCTGCTTTATGTTGCTTACAGCAAGCACCTTGGCTGCTGCAGGGAAGAGGAAGAGACAGGCTCAGAGAGGTTCAGCGCCTGGCCCAAGATCCCACAAGTAACAAGCAGCAGAGTCTGGGTTTGGACCCGCCTGCACCTGCCTCTAGCTCAGGGATGCGCATTCATCTCCGGTCCCCTTGGTACTGGTGCTGGGTGAGCAGCAATGTCATAGTTCAACACCCTCTCCTTAGATGAAGCTGATGGACCGTGGAGGGGGCTGGGCAGGCAGCCTCTGAGCCCCGCTGTTGCAGGCACGCTGGGGATGTGCTGGCGCCCGGCTTCCTGAGGACAGGGTCAGTCCGCTCCTGGAGAGGTGTGTCGGGGAGGACTGGATGAGGCCAGCCCTCAGACAGGAGGGCAGTCACCTCAACCCAGCAGAGCATCGCTGAATGGCCTGGGCGGAAAAGGCATCCCAGACTCGAGGTTCACACTCTACCTCTCACGTGACTCCCAAGTATGGGAATGACATTTCCATAGCAGGTGCACATGTCTGGAGTGTGTCCCAGTCCAGCTCACCATCTGGCAGCTCTGGGCCGGGGAGCCATCCCCACCTACTCGCCACTGCAAATAGCAGGATGACATATGGTGGCAGAAGGGAGGGCCCAGACGGTAGTGCTTGCTGCCCAATGGCCCAAGTGACGGCCACCCTGTGACTCATTGGAGCGGGGGTCATTTCTTTGCAGGTGGAGCTGTGTGCCAGAGGCTGGGCTCGTACGGAAATCCCTTTTGGGGACAGGTCACGGGCCCTCTACCACAGCCCTTTGTAAACAGCATTTGAATTAGAGTCACTCCTCCAGGAATCAGAGGTCAGGTCTCCAGAGACTCAGGAGTCGGCATAGAGGTGAGAGGTCACCGATGGCATGTCTGATACGGGGTTGCAGTTACAAAGTTCAGTGTCAGGCCAGCAGGAACAGCAGCATCTGAACATTTGCTAGAAATGCACAATTGGAGCTCCTACTGAATCAGAAGCCCTGCAGGTCAGGCACAGTATTGTCATACCCTCCAGGTACCTCTGCTGCATGCTCAAACTGGAAAGCCACTGACATATGCAACAATATGAAGTAAGGGAGACTCAGAAGTTTCGAGCCAATTGTCCAAACTTATACAGTAAGAGGGACTATATTAGTTAAGATTAGATTCAGCTGTGAATAACAGAAATAAAACCCCCAAAGGACCAAGGCTAACCAAAATAGCTTACTTTCCTCCATGATCTAAGATAGCTGCTGGAGCTCCAGCCATTATGTCCACAGTCCAGGTAGCAAAAAGGAGGAAAAGGAGGAAGGCCATGCCCTGTGCCTTTAAGGATACTTCCTAAAATTTTATACATGACTTCCACTAACATCCTATTGGCCACAGCATAGTCAGTTGCTTCAGCTAGGAGCAAGAGGGACTGGGAGGATGAAAGCTGTGTTCTGCATAACCACACATGCCGGTAAAATGTGGGGTTCTGCTGCTGTGGAAGAACGCAGACACTGGGGTCATTTAGGCAGTCTCCGCCTCAAAGGCGCTGCTGGGAATCCAAACTAGAGCCGACAGTTTTACCATCTGAAGTCAGGTGATGTTGCTGTTTGAATGCTGTCTTTCTCGTTCCCTTCTAGAAGCCCCACAAAGACCGAGCCTTCTTGAAAGTCTTCTTGTTCCCCCTGCTCCCCACTGCCTAGCACCAAGAACAATGTGTGGCATAGAGCAGAGCAAAATTTGTCACTGAATGTAAATTTTAAATAGATTAAATTTGATGCCGTATGGAAATAAACTTGTTAGCGATACGGCACATAGTAGGTACTCAGGCCGCTGTTATTTAACACGGCCTTCCTAGTCAAGCTCAGGGCCCCATCCGGGTTTCTCTCTCAGACTTTAATTCTTGCTGCCACCCTCTGCCTGCATGCAGGGACCTGCGGCAAGTGCCACTCCCTACCTGGGCCAGTCCGTGGGCTTCCAAGGTCATCAGCACCGTTTGGTGGGGTCTGGAGAACTCTCCAGCCACAGCCCAGGCGAGCAACTGGGTCAGTAGAGAAAACACACATCGCCATTCCCTGTCCAAACCTGAAGGCTTGAGGAACTTGTCAGGCCCAAGCTGTAGTCGGTAGGGGTGCGTCCCCACGGGGGTCAAGCATGTGTCAGCCTCTCCCCTTCCTCCTTTGGGCTTTTCCTTTGTTTCTGCTGGTTCCAGAAACTCTGGTGATTCTGCTCACTGCGTGCCCAGCACCCACCCCGTGTTCCCGTGTTCGGGGTTGCGGCTGCCCCTATTTTGACTAAGTGGGTCAGGCTGGACGGCGCCGGGGAGGGCTGCGTGCCTTGGCCGCTGCTTCCCCTGCTAAGTGGCCCACACACCAACACAGCCTCAAAAATCCAATTTAACATGAATCTTGACATTTGCACCAAGGCAAATGGGCCTGATTCAAACTCGAACAGGCTGTCGCTGAGCAGACAATAGCGTGTGCCGCGTGGCCCGCTGTAAGTGTGCTAATTACCGAAGCCCGCTAATTTCACGGAGTATCTCAGAGTGAAGCAAACCTTTAGAAGGAACTGTCCTCAGTTTATTTTTTTTCTCTGCAGGGAGGGAAGGGTAGGCGGGCTCATTTTATTTATCGATAATGCGAACCTTGTCAATCCCTGAATCTCACTGGCCCGACCTACTTACTTCCCAGGGCTATTGTGAGGAGCCAAAGAATACGAGGTGTTTGTGGAAGGCCTTTGTGAACAGCAAGGCAGCCCACCAGCACAGTGTCCCTGTGTATTCCCTACGCGGCACCTCACTGCGCCCCATCAAGGATAACCTGACGGCCCACAGGGCTCCCCCTGAGCACCCCCGCCAAACACCGCGGCTCGCTGGCTCCTGTCGCTTTCTCAACATTCAGGTCCAAACTCAAATGTCACCTCCTTGGGGAGGAGGGTCCAGTGACTCTTGGTCACAGTGCCGAGCCCTCCATTCTTAGCTGCCATTTCTATCTGAAACCGTCCTCTGCATTTATTTGCTTGTTCCTCTTCCCCACAATGAGCGGCAGCTCGGGGACCATGGGACTTGCCTGTCCTGTTTCCTGGGCATCCTTTGTGTCTTAGAACAGTGTTGGGTGCCTAAGAGAGATAAATATGCGTTGGTTGAGTGGCTGCTGGAGGGTTTGCTTTGGGAAAGCAAGGGAGAAACCGATCAGTGGGTTCAGGATTCTCTAAGTACCTGGAGCAGGTTGTGGGGCAGTACCTGGACATCGGAAGTACCTAGAGCGGAGCTGTGTTACTCTGTGATGCTCAGGGAGCTTACAGATTAGTACAAGGAAGACTAATTTGTCAGCGTCCCATAACTGCCTCGAATGGGTAGGGTGTCGAGTGGCAGCAGTGGAAGTTAAAATCCAGTGACGGCTGCGAGGGGGCCCGTGCTGTGGAGACAGCAACGGTTCTCCTCGGGGACGGGCATGGGATGGACCATCGCTGTTCAGCAGCCTCCTCTGTCACCTCTGGACATGCACAGCCCCACTCTTTCCAGCTCCACCAAGTCCACTCCCAGACCTTCTGCGGCGCCCCTGCACGGAGCAGCAGTGGTCAGCCCCTGGCCCTGCTCCCGGCTCCCTGCCCCTGGCCTCCCCCCAGTTGGCTCTGAGTGGCTGCAGATGCTGGGCCAGGCTGGCTGCAATGCCAAGTGCAATGCCAAGTGCTCTGCAAGGTCCAGCCAGGATGGGATGGCTCCTGGAGCTCACAGCGGGCAGCTCTGGGGCTGAGCCTCACTTTAGGAGTTTTAAAACACTCCTGACTCTTTTTCCTTTGTGTTTTCTCATCTCATTCTGTGGTAAGAATGGCAGCCTTCCAAGACACTGGCTCCAGGGATGGCAGCCTGGCTAATAAAATCGCGAGTATTCTGTCGTCAAGGGATGCCTTGACCTTGACCTGCATGTATGGGGAAGACCTGCCAGGCCATGTCCAAACGGCCGCTTATTAAAAAGCATTTAGGGTTGAGACCTATTTTTTTTTTCAAAGCTCCTTTATTAAGAGAAAACCTGGATTTGGAGGATGAGGAAGTCTTTGCCCAGAGAGGATGTCAAGTGCACTTGGTTTTATAGTCATTCTTCTTGGATGGGCTGCTCAAACCCAGCAGGCAGGGTGGTACTCAGTCTGAGAAGGGGCCAAACAGGAACCTGGTTGCTTTGGGGTGTTTTTTTCTTTTTGTTTTTTTAAATGCTTACTTATTTTTGAGAGATAGAGCATGCGCAAGCATGAGCAGGGGTGGAGGGGGAGACAGAGGGTCCAAAGTGGGCTCCATGCTGAGAACAGAGAGTCCGATGGGGGGCCTGAACTCATGAACTGTGAGATCATCACCTGAGCCATATTTGGATGCTTAACCAACGGAGTCAGCCAGGTGCCCCTGGTTTTTCTTTTTAAATTCCTTCCAAAAGCAGGGGTGCCTAGGTGGCTCCGTTGGTTAAGTGTCCGACTCGTGAGCTCAGCTCAGGTCTTAATCTCAGGGTTGTGAGTTCAAGACCTGCATTGGGCTATGAACGAATGAACAAAATTAAACTCCCTCCAAAAGCAGAACTATGCTCTTCTAGTGTAATCACCTTGGGCCTAATCCTGGGCACATCCATCTCTGAGTTCCCTGCAGGAGGAGCAGACAAGAGAAGAAAAGAACTTTCTAAAGACAGCAATGGTAAGCACCCCCTAAAGAAATGAGGATGTCACAGTGTAAGGAAGGACTTGGCTGAGAAATGGGGGTCGCTGACTTGCAGCTTTGCCCCAGTCTCTTCCCCCGCAGGGTGTGCTCTCCTGATCTCGGTCCTCGGCTGCTCCGTCAGCTGACCCCATCCCTCCTTCCTTGAGGCTGGACTGGTGGGAGCAATGGCAGGGTCTCCAAAGCCAGAGGAACTGGTCCTAGTGGCTTCCCTCCCCAGCACCACTGCTATGTCTGTGGCCTTGAGCGTGGCTCAGCCCTGCTGTGCCTCTCTTCTACCTTCAGGAAAATGCAGTCATCAACGTGGCCAGAAATAAAAAACAAAGACTGAACATCGCGTTCATATCCTGCTCCCAGAACTGGGCGGGGCTCAGCAAATGTCAGCCATCACAGGGTGTCGGCCATAGTGGGTCGTTGCTGCTCTTGTAATAAAAACACCCTCAGCTATGCAGTGTCATCACCAAGATCACAGGGACAAAGTAATAGACCAGTGTTGTTATGCAGGTGGCTCCAGACCTTGTCAGTGAGAGTGAGAAACTAGGAGTTCTGCAACGGGATTAGAGACTTGCACACCTCCTGACTCTAGGACGGGATTCAGGCCTTCTGGGAGGCAACTGCTAATTCACCTGGTGCCCGTGGGGAGGTGGAGTTTTGCCCACAAATGTACGGAGAATATCTTTTCTTTCTCTAGAGAGATGGAAGGGTTTGTGGGTCACACTAGCCCAGAAGTGTAGATGGATATGCCAGAGGATACGAAGCAACAGCGTTCAGCCCCTGGAGACTGCACGTCATTGCAGAAGTCAGGCCTGGGTTGTCTGTTCTATGGCCTAAGTGAACTACAAAGGCTAAACTCAGGCTGAAGATGGGACCCCATGTCCTGCTGACATGTGATCTGGCTGCTAATACCTTTAGGTTGAGTCTATGGCTGATGGAGCTTTCCACAGAAGACCACTGGGATGACCACTGGGAAGGGCCTCGGAGAGGCAGAAACAGGCTGGAAGGAGTAATAAACAATCATCTCCATCACGGTGGTGGGCGCACCAGTGACAACTAGCTGTTCTGATGACAATGTAAGTGCCCAACACTTGAGCTTTTGATTGCTGAGCATGTTTCAATGACATCCACGTCGAACACGCACATTGCCAGCTGTGTGACACGGTTACCAGCTACCCAGTTGGATAAAGAGCCAGGCTGCCCTACGCATGAAGTTCCCCTTTTAGAAAGTCCTGCGTGACCTAGATCACGGGCCACTTGAGTCACTCTGCTTCTCCCTTCCGGTGCCCTAATTCTTGCTCCATGTTTTAAATTTGTCAATAAAGAATGAACCTGAAAACCCTACCTCCCCAGCCTCGACCCCAATAAAGGCAGAGCTCTTGTTCTGTTCTCAGTCATCTCTCTCTCTCTCTCTCCCTGACCTTGCTGTGTGGCCCTGGGTGTGTGGTGTACCTACCAGGTTTTATGAGTAATAAACTTTGTTTTTTCAAAGTTTGCTGATGGTTATTGCTGGGGTGTGTCTTGCAAACATAATAAGAACCACAAGGCTGGTGCAGCCACAGCATGGGCTCTGGGCAGGGAAATATCTGTGGGGGCTCACCACAAGTGATACAGGCCCTGGTGAATGCCCTAGTCAGTCCTAGCTGGTAGCATCACTATTGATAGGCTGAGACCAACACAGAACAACCACTATACCCATCATCATTATCAATCACCATCACCACCATCATCACTAACACCATTATTACCATCATCAGTAACACCATCACCACCGTCATCATCTTCATCACCACCAACATCACTGACACCATCATCACCATCATCATAATCACTAACCTCGTCATGATCACCATCATGATCATTATCACCATTATTACCATCACCATTACCATCATCACCATCTACAATTACACCATCATCACCATCACCATCATTATCATTGTCACCATGATCATCACCAACATCCCCCTCACCATCACCTACCATCATCATCTTCTTCATTACCATCAACCGCTACTAGCACTTATTGAACACTTACTGTATACTAGGCACAGTGCTAAGCCCTTTCCATAGTTAATTTTCACAAGCCTTCCAGAGTAGATACATTTATTATTATCCCAAGTTTACTCATGAGGAAATGGAGTTTCCATACATATGCAGATCACCTAGCTAGAAAGTGGTACAGCTGGAATTTGAACCCAGTCTGTCCAGCTTTAGGAACTGTGAGCATTTGGCCAAAACCTTACAATGAGGGCCAGATGGAGGATTGGAGGAAATATTTCTTGACTGAGTTTTCAGAATGACTTTGTGCCGTCCACACTTGATCTCATGTAGCACAGTTTATAAGAAGTCAGAGCAGGGAGGGAGGGAGGTTGCCCTTTACCAGCTGCTGGACTAAGGTGAGACTTTGGTAAGTCACACGGGGGACAGACCTCTCCATTCAGTTTCATCCAGTTCTGCAACAGCTCAATGCACAGGGCTTCCATTTTACTGTCAAAGGGAAGCGTGCTTCAGCCCCAGAAACAAGCTGGAAAAATGACCTGACTGGGACAGAGAAGGTCAGCCACGAGACTCCAGTAATCCTCAGACTCAGACTGTTAAATCCAGTTTTCTCAATTCATTTTTCTATAGCCAGAACCCAGAGATGCTGTATTGAGCCTTTTGTCGTTCAAACACACACACCCTTCTTTATGAAAAAGACCACATAACAACACTAAAGGACTTTTAAACTAAAGACTACTTATGATCCGACCACAAAATAACTACTTTAGGGTTTAAATATTTATTACCTTCCAGTTACTAACCCCTTTAAAGCCCCAGAGACTCATAGCCATAGGATCTTACGGCCAAAAACCCGGTGTAGCTCTTTTCTTTTACTGATGAGGACTGTGAAGTTCCCAGAGTTATGATAGGATTTTACGTGGAGGGGGCAGAGGTGCGTCCTCAGCAGAGTTTCCCTGATTGGCTTCCTTCTCACCGCTTCTCACACTTGCCAGGCAGGCATATTCCCGCCTCAGGGAGAATTTGTTGCCTGGGCAAACCGTTCTTTCTTAATCCAGTCACCAGATGATAGCATTCTGGTAATTTTCAGTCTTAAAGTATGTCTATTGAACTGAAATTAACTCATCAATGAATGAAGTTTATTAAGAAAATCATGAACCGCAACTGTGTGGTCAGCTAATCTTCGACAAAGCAGGAAAGAATATCCAATGGAAAAGGAGACAGTCTCTTCAACAAGAGATGTTAGGAAAGCTGGATGGTGACATGCAGGAGAATGAAACTGGACCACTTTTTTACAGCACACACAAAAATAAACTCAAATGGATGAAAGACTTAAATGTGAAGACGGGAAACCATCAAAATCCTAGAGAACACAGGCACAACCTCTTTGACCTCGGCCGGAGCAACCTCTTACCAGACACATCGCCAGAGGCAAGGGAATGAAAGCAAAATAAACGATTGGGGCTTCATCAAAATAAAAGATTTTTTTTTAATTTTTAAATATATTTTTCATTTATTTTTTAGAGAGAGAGAGAGACAGCATGAGCAGGGGAGGGGCAGAGAGAGAAGGAGTCACAGCATCTGAAGACAGGCTCCAGGCTCTGAGCTGTCAGCACAGAGCCCGATGAGGGGCTCGAACCCACGAACAGTGAGATCATGACCTGAGCCAAAGCCGGACGCTCAACCAGCTGAGCCACCCAGGTGCCCCAAGATAAAAGATTTTTGTATGGCAAAGGAACCAATCAACAAAACTAAAAGGCAGCCTATGGAATGGGAGAAGATATTTACAAATGACATAGCTGATAAAGGGTCAGTATCCAAAATCTATAAAGAAGTTATCAAACTCAACACTCCAAAAAACAAATAATCCAGTAAAGAAATGGGCAGAAGATAGGAAAAGACATTTTTCAAAGATGACATCCAGACGGATAACACATATGAAAAGGTGCTCCACATCACTCATCATCAGGGAAACACAAATCAAAACCACACTGAGATACCACCACACCCCTGCCAGAATGGCTAAAATGAACAACACAGGAAAGAACAGGTGTTGGTGAGGATGCGGAGAAAGGGGAGCCCTCTTGTACTGTTGGTGGGAATGCAAACTGGTGCAGCCACTGTGGAAAATAGTATGGAGTTTCCTCAGAAAGTTAAAAACAGAACTACCCTACAATCCTGCAATTGCACTATACAGATTCGAAGGGGTACATGCACCCTGATGCTCACAGCAGCATTATCAGCAAGAGCCAGGCCATGTAAACAGCCCAAGAGACCATTGACTGATGAATGGATGAAGAAGATGTGATATGTGTGTGTGTGTACATATATATGTATATATATAATAGAATATTACTCAGCCATCAAAAAGAACGAAAACTTGCCATTTACAATTACATGGATGGAACTAGAGTGTGTTACGCTAAATGAAATAAGTTAGAGAAAGACAAATACCATATGATTTCACTCATGTGGAATTTAAGAAATGACATAGGTGAACATATGAGAGGGGAGAGGGAGAGAGGGAAACAAAGCATGAGAGACTCTTAATGATAGAGAACAAACTGAGGGTTGATAGAGGGAGGCATGTGGGGGATGGGCTAGGTGGCTGATGGGTATTAAGGAGGGCACTTGTGATGAGCACTGGGTGTTGTATGTAAGTGATGAATCACTGACATCTGCTCCTGAAACCAATATTGCACTGTATGTTCACTAGAATTTAAATCAAAATTTGAAAAGAAAAAAAGGAAAATTATAAACAAGTTAATTGCTAAAATAGATGGAAATATCCTTAACTTACAGTTTTTCCCAAAATCTACAGAAAATACATTTAACAGTAAAACATTTGCAGGGTGCCTGAGTGACTCAATCTGGGAAGCGTTTGACTTTGGCTCAGGTCATAATCTTGCAGTTCATGGGTTCAAGCCCCGCATCAGGCTCTGTGCTGACAGCTCAGAGCCTGGAGTCCACTTTGGATTCTGTGTCTCCCTCTCTCTCTGCCCTTCCCCTGCCAGGGCTCTGTCTCTCTCAAAAATAAATAAACATTAGAAACATTAAAAACAAAAAAACAGTAAAACATTTGCCATGTTCCAAATGAGTCAAGAACAAATCAACAGCTACTGAAGCGATTACCAGCCAACCACAGAACCAGAAGAGAAAGATTATAAAAATTAGAAAGATTAGAAAACAAGAGACAAAACTATCATCAATTGTTGGTAATATGGTTGCCTGTCTAGAAAATTCAAAAGAATCAACTACTGATTCATAGAAAATCAAAGTTAAAAGGAAACATTTACAAAGATTTCCTGGCAATAACCAATTTTGAAAGTGTAAGGAAAAAGGTCCGAGATTAGATGACCCGTGTAGACGTCTGAATACTTGGTTCCAATTGGTGGATGTGACTGTCTTTGGGACCAAGCCTGGCAGGACTGCAGCACTTGGTGAGAATTTGCTGAATGAGTGAGCGGGTACTGGGCCTCCTTGCCTCCAAGTCTCTGCGACAGTTGAGATCTGGATGTCGTCTGTGTTACCTCCCACAGCAGCTCCCTCTGGCCTCCCTACTCCTGCCACTGCTCCCTCCAGACAAGAAAACCCAGAGAGCCTTCTCCCTCCTTGGAAGGGCTGAAAGGCAATGCTAAGACCCGCCAGGCACAGTCAGGCCCCTGACATCACCAGCGGGTTGCTATGCCTGTGATCCCCTCCTGACCTAGGGAACTCAAAATTCCTTGAGACAAAATCAGTGTTGTCGGAAGGAAAGGGCCCGAGGGCTGTTAGGACTGGGGGGAGACAAAGGTGAGGACTGCAGGACTTGTCCTCAGATTCGGTCTGTGAATAAGCAGAAGGGAATGAGGTGTGGTCTTTCATAACCTGCCATTGCTGCCCCTCAAATTTCCGTTCGGAAAGCCCCGCACAGAATTCGAGAAGAAGCTCCTGGAAAAACTGATTTCTAAGACCCCTGTTCCAGCTACTGTTGCTGGAAACAAACCACCCACAGTTCAGTGGCATAAAAGAATCTTTTTGTTGTACTCATGGCTTCTGTGGGTCCGACACTGAGGACGGTCTCCTGGCCAAGGCTGGGCTGGGCTGCCTCACACCATGACTGCAGGATTTGGAGCTTCCGTCCCCACCCCCAACCCCCACCCCCTCAGCCCCTGCTAACTACCTGGTAACTATGAATTTGACTTCACTAGGTACTACCCTAGGTAAGTGCAACCACACAGTATGTCTGTTTTGTGACTGTCTTATTTTACTTAGCATAATGTCTTCAAGGTTCATCCATGTTGTAGCATGTGACAAGGTTTATTTCCTTTTTTTATTAAGATTGGGGGGGCATTTTAGGCTCACGGCAAAGCTGAGCAGAAGGTAATGTCCTCTACGCTCACACGTACGTGGCCTCCCTGACTATTAACATCCTCAATCAGAGTGGTACGTTTTACAACTGATGACACCACATTAGCACGTCATAATCTCCCCAAATCCATAATTTGTATTACAGTTCACTCTTGACATTGTATATTCTTTGGGTTTGGACAAATGTATAATGACATGCAGCTCTCACTACGATATCATGCGGAGTATTTTCACTGCCCTGAAGATCCTCTGTGCTCCATCCAGTCTTTCCGTCCTCCCCTCGCTCCCTCCCAACCACACAACCACTGGTCTTACTACTATCTCCATAGTTTCGTCTTTTCCAGAATGTCATATAGTTGGAATCACATAGTATGGTAGTGTTTTCAGATTGGTTTCCTTCACTTGGCAGTATGCATTTAAAGTTCCTCCATGTGAATTTTTTTAATTTATTTTTTGTCTTTTATTTCTTTTTGAGAGACAGAGAGAGACAGCACGAGTAGGGGAGGGTCAGAGAGAGAGGGAGAGGAAGACAGAATCCAAAGCAGGCTCTAGGCTCTGAGCTGTCAGCACAGAGCCCGACATGGGGCTCGAACTCACCCACCATGAGATCATGACCTGAGCCCAAGCTGGACGCTTATCCAACTAAGCCACCCAGGTGCCTCCATGTGATTTATTTTCTTTTTAAGGATGAACAACATTCCATTATTTGCATATTTTTGTTTATCCGTTCATCCACAGATGGACATTTGGGTTGCTTCTGCCTCTTGACTATTCTGAATAATGCTACCATAGTAATAATAATAGCAAACCAAGGTGGACAAATATTTCTTCAAGACCCCATTTTTAATTATTTTGGTTATATACTCAGAAGTGGAATTGCTGGACCATATCATAGGTCGATTTTTAATTTTTTTTGAGGAACCTTACTCAGTACTGTTTTCCAATGAAGTAGCACCATTTCACAATCCCACCAACAGTGCACAAGAGTTCTAATTTCTCCACACCCTTGCCAACACTTATTTTCAAATTTTAAAAAACTCAACAGCCATCATAGTGGGTGTTTTCATTTGCTTTTCTCTGATGACTAGCAATGTTGAGCATCACATCATGTGCTTGTTGGCCATTTGCAAATCATCTTGGAGAAATGTGGATTTGAGCCCTTTGTCCATCTCTTAATCACATTATTTTATTTTTTGTTGTTGAACTACAAACTTTTCATATTGAACCTTAATCCGACATATAAGTGATTTTTCCCCTTTTTTACAGATTTCTTTTCATTCTGTTGATTGTGTCCTTTGATGCACAAAAATTTAAGCTTGGTGTAGTCTTATTTGTCTATTTTTGCTTTTGTTGCCTGTGCATTTGGTGTCATACTCAAGAAATTATGTCAAATTCAGTATCATGAAGCTTTTCCTGTATGTGTTCTAGGAGTCTTGAGGTTGTAGGTCTTACGTGTAGGTCTTTAATTCATTTGTAGTTATTTGCAGTATATGATGTAAGATGAGGGTCCACCTTCATTCTTTTGCATGTGAACATCCAGTTTTCCTAACACCATCTCCTAATACTAGTGCTGAAGAGACTGTCTTTTTCCCATTGAATGGTCTTGTCACCCTTGTCCAAGACCATGGGACCATATACATGAGGGTTTATTTCTGGGGCTGTATCACATTTATGACAGCCTCAGAGACTACATAGTGTCATGTAGGCCATAATCCTGAGCGCACCCAGACTTATGGGAGAGAGCACAGATCTCTTCTCTTAATGGAAGGAGGGTCAGAGTCACAATAAAAACTAAATAGGGCAAGAGAGATTGTGGTAACCATATTCGGAAATCAAAAGCTGTCATAACACCTTTCTCGTGTTCCCTAATCTGTCCTGTAAAAAGTATTGCCTGAAAGGCAACACAAATAGATGCCCCTCAAATAGCTAACGGGAAAAAACCAGGTAATACCAAGTCCTGGGGAGGATGTGGAGCAATTGGAACTCTCACACACCGATGACGTGAGTGGAACTTGGAACAACCAGTTTGGAAGGCTGGCGACATCTGCTAAAGCCGAACACATGCAAACCTGTGGCCCAGCGACCATGTTCCCAGGCCTGCAAATGGGCACAAAAACTGATCGATGTATAAGAATGTTTAGGGGCTGCCGTGTGCCTCATCTGGTTAAGCGTCCGACTCTTGACTTCAGCTCAGGTCATGATCTCAGGGTTTGTGGGCTTGAGCCCCACATCAGGCTCTGTGCTATCAGCGCAGAGCCTGCTTTGGATCCTCCGTCTTCCTGTCTCTCTGCCCTCCCCTTCTCAAAAATAATAAAAAATAAAAATAAAACATTATTCTTCCTGGAGCACCTGGGTGGCTCCATCAATTAAGCGTCTGACTCTTGATTTCAGCTCAGGTCATGATCTCATGGTTCATGTGACTGACCCCTGCGTCAGGCTCTGTGCTGACAGCTCGGGGCCTGCTTGGGATTCTCTCTCCCCGTCTCTTATTGCGCTTCCCGGCTCTTACTCTCTGTCTCCCTCAAAATAAATAAATAAACTTAAAAATATTTTTTCTCCTCCTGTGGCATCTTTTGGCATAAATCAATCCAAGGAAATTCCTATCCTCAGTAAAGCCATGTTTCTTTTGGGGTTCTATTAAGTTACTTTATCTAGATTTCAGTTAGCACAGCGTTTACTGAAGAAATCTTGTTTTCACGTACAAACTGGCTCCTTTAAATTTGTCGCTTGTCCCCCGCACAGCCATTATCTTTCTAGGAGGCTTCTAGTTTTAATTATTCGTTTACTTTTCAGTTATACAAGTCAGGTAACACCTAACGCCTGCACTGATGTTGATCTGCTTGCACTCTGGGCTGCACCCGCATGAGAGCAGTGTGGACTCCCGCACGCTGAGTGCCGAGATGTCGGTGAGGTCCAAGGACACCGTGCAGCCCGGAGCCAGGAGGACCCGGGGAACCGGCAAGCGTGTGCACACCTGGTCACCACAGGAGAGGGGCCCAGAGGACACGTGCACGGCGCCCTTCTTCCCAAGCGTCTTCCAGTCTGGTGGCCAGGACGTGATGTGTCCATCCACAGGGCTCTAATGTGCTCCGGAAAGAGCCCAGACCGCGCTGCGGGGGCTCAGATGTGAGCTCTCATGTCCTGGGGTACCCGAATAGCACAGTGGGCACAGCGAGCACACACACAGAGCACGTGAGCCGCCCTCGCCCATCTAAACAAATTAGCCGCTCCCCATCCCAGTCCGCTGCTGCCGTGTGGAATACGGGGGTGGTGTTGACAGCTGAGGATTCTCCAAGAGGCGCTGAAAATATGGAAATGTTTCTGTAAAAGTCTGTTGATTTTTAAATGGCAACTTTTTTGTTAATTGTGGGAGCCAAATAGAATGTGTCTTTGGCGTAGCACTAATGTTCCATGAGAACAGGGGCTTCGCCGTGTTTACTGCTGCTTCCTGGCCTCTAGGAACGCCCAGGAACTGTCAAATCCATAGAATGGATATGCCACTCAGCCCTGTGTCCATGTTAAGCCTCCTGTCCCTCTCTCTCCCCTCGCCCTCTCCTTCCCTGTCTTCGCCTGTCCCTCCCTCTTTCCCTCTCTTCCTCCCTCTCCCCCTCCCTCCCTCTCTTCTTCTCCTTCCTTCCCTCCCTAGCTCTCTGCTGGGCCTCATTTTCACATTTCAAAACCTAGAGCTTTTATCTGGTAACCCTGGTAACTGACCACTGGAAGCCTATGTGGGAATTTCAATGCCTTGTGTTTTAATTCCAGAGGCAAAAAACATAAACCCTGCCCTTGAGTGTCCTTTCTAATCTCCGCTTCTCCTGTGTGGGTGCGTATTTAGATTACAAACTCACCTGGTAGGAGCCGTGTTTACAGTTCTGTTTTCTTCAGTGGATGGAAGTGTGACAAAGACGCCCTTCAAAGTCCCCCGGCCCCCAGGGTGCCCGTGACCATGAGGTAAACCCGCTGGGAGCTGTAGCCAGGCTGAGGGCAGAGGCAGGAGCGCTTTCACTTTGCAACGGCTTTTCAAGGGAGTAGGCCATTGCCTACTGCTTGAACTTGGATGAAACCATGGGAGAGGAAAGAATGAAAGCAAAGACTGGCCTGTTCCATACTTGATGGAAACACCAGTAGTCAGAAGGAGGCCACAGGCCAGGCTGCCGACGGGCGGCACTTGCTCGGAGCCTGCTCCCGGGTCTCTGAGCCAGCGGGGTCTCTGACAGAGAATGATGTCCGACACGTTGGTATGTATACAGGGATGCGTATATAAATATGTTTAATTTCAAGATGTATGACATCTGTCCTTTGGCAGAAGGAGACCATAGGACACCAATAATAAACAATATTCCTTTAAAAAAATCTAAGACTAAAAATGAGGTTCCAGGACACCTTTAAAAATAGGAATCCCAGAGAAAATGAAAAATGCTTCCTTTCAGTAAAATGGTCCCCGAGGTTACCTGCATCACTGTGGCTCTCAGGACACCTGGTCCCATGACAGTCCTGAGGATTACTGGCTCTTTGTAGGAATTTGCTATTTTTTTATCTTTGGCTTAGTTTTTCCCCCCTGTTTTGTTGTATTTTATTTTTGTTGTTTTTGTAAGTATGCTTCATGCCCAGTGTGGAGCCCAACATGGGGCTTGAACTCATGGCCCTGCTACCAAGACCTGAGCTTGAGCTGAGCCCTGAGCTCCGAGTTGAGAGGAAGAGTTGAATGCTTAACTGACGGTGCCACCCAGGCACCCCGGTTTAGTTTTTTCTCATGCCTCCTTTTATTGAAAACCATGTTGTGAATAAATACCAGCTGACATGGGGAGCCATTTGTGGCAAATTATTACGGGGACAAAGAACACAGATTATAAGGCCATATGATCCCAAATTATTTCTAAAGACACACATGCACATTTATGGGGCAGAAGAAGACAGGCAACGAATTGTTCATTGTGGATATCTTTAGGTGTTTAAAGAAAGTCTTTATTTTCTTTTGTGTGCTTTTGTTGCACTTCCCAAAAGTTCCTCCATTGAATCTCTATTTTTTGTTAATATATTTTAAAGTGATAAATATTTTTATAAGTTTTATTTTTAACTTATAAAAAATTACCTATGGAAACTATCACTAAAGATGAATTTAGGGGCTGGCAATGGAATGGCGGCTCTTTCCCACCTGAGAAGCCTGGAGGTTGCCCCTTGCAGCCCCCCGGGGTGCTGTCAGAGACCCGAGCTCCTTGTCTGTATGTGGCCTCCCATATATCTCTTACACGTTGTAGCCTCATGATCTCAAAATGGCTACACATTTCCAGGAATTGCATCTGCATTCCATAAAGAGAAAGGAGAAACCAGCAGCCCCAGCCACACTTATTTATCCCCTTTCCATACAAGAACGGGAGTTTCTCTGGAAGCCCCACTCAACAGATTTCTGCTGACACATCAACAGTCAGAATAAGGCCACGTGACCGTCTCCAGATCAGTCACTGCTCGAGGGGAATGAGACGAAATGATGATCTCATTCCCGTAGGCTACTTCAGGTCCGTCACATTTTATCTTCCGGGGCTGGAGTGAAGGCTGGGTAGAGTGTGTAGAGACAATGGATAATAGTTGACTAAAAAAAAAAAAAAGTTTTTGCAAGAGATGTTCACCTTGCATTCTAGATTATTTCACTCTCCCTTTTCCACCTGCTCCCGACCCTGCCTCCCACTCCCACCCCCATCACCACAAGGTCTCCAGGAGCAGCAACCACGGCTCATTCTTGGACACGGCACCTGGAAGATTCTGCGAAATGACAGCTGGACGCACGAAGGATGGGACGGACGTGCCAGGCTGACGTGTCAAACACAGTTTCAGACAAACAGCGAGTTTTGAAAAGGGAGAGAGCCCCTGTGTGCCCAGCACCCAGCAAAGATTTGGGGGCAGGGAAGGATTTTGGCATCTTGAAGGATGTGCTCCTCTTTCTGGTTTTACAAGGTTTTCTCTCCGGCTTCTCAACCCCCGTGAGGTAGCTTCCTTCACTGACAAGCTTTCTCTTTCAGACTTGACTTGCTTTTTAGGAGTGTAGGAGTTGTGGGGCTAAGCCCAGTGGGATTTCAACTGTTGCTTTTGGAGGATTCGCTTTCGTCATCCACCTGGTTTTAGCCTCTCCGAACGAGCTGTGCCAATCCCCAAATCTGCTCGTGCGGCGTCCTGCCATCTGGCCTGGCCTCCGTTTCCCTTAGAAAACAATCCTGCAGCTGTCTTCCTGTCAATCTGCCCACAAAGCCATCTTATGAGCACTTTCTGTGTGCATGTGTCTTCCCACCCCTTGAGCAGGAGGCCGAGCTCCCTGGCAGGACCCACATCATTCAGTCCAGGTTTGGGGGCATCTGTCTGTAGGCGGGGCTGATAGTAGGTAAGCCAACGTCTCCGCCGGGAAATTCACTCTGGGCTGGCGCCAGAGAGCCTTCTCGCTTGTGCAATACTGTTTCTCCCACACGATTAAAAGCTTCCCGAGTCCCACACCGCTCCTCAGGGCCCTCACCCCCTCCCAGGGCCCAGGGCACAGCCAGTACTGACTGATGAAATGTGAAGGAGCGGGGGCGGGGGGGGGGGGGCCCGCACCAACGTGACTTCTCTCTGCTCTGATTTTCAGTGTTCTCCCACACCCCTGGCTAACTTGGAGCTGTGTGTAGCTAATGCGCAAGATCGGCAACGACAGCTCTTTCCAGAGGAAGGAGCAGGAAGCCGCCGAAGAAATGGGTTGAAATCACACCTTTGACTCGGTTCACTGGGGCCCCCTGAGCTCCAGGCACAGGGCCTGATGCTGGATCAGGACGGTCTCTCGTCCCTGGACGCCCAGGTGCAAGGCGGTTGAATTAACTGGCCTGCGGTCACGGAGCTAGCACCTGGCAGATGTGGGATTTGGCCTCTTCTCCAGATCTGTCCCTCAAGGCATGCAATTCGGCCGGGAGACTACTCCGAGAGGGGCTGCCCTGTTACTGATGGTCGCTGCTCCGCTTCTGGCCTCCCCTAACTGCCTCATAAATTCATTCTGCACCTTTATTCCTTCTGCAGAGTCACGCTACGAGAAAAGCCAGCTCTCTGCCAGGAGACCAGCTTGGCTCCCGCACACAGTCCCCGCGCTGGCGCAGAGGGCACGGCCGCCTCAGCCCGCTGCTGGTTCTTCGCGAGCTGGGCGGCCAAGGACGTCTCCAAAGCGGCCAGTGCATTCACCTGCAGGAGGCTCCCGGGCTCCCTGCGTCGTGGATGACTCTCCCACACTTGCTCCGCTCCCTGCAGCTGCTGCAATCCCTAGTCAGGCGGTTACATAAGCGGTCCCCCTTGCCAACTGTCACCAAGGCCACCTGGAAAATTGAGACTTACGCAAACCAGCAATGGCTTGCCAGACGCACGACACCTCATGTGCTCGCTCGGGAGCTGTGTCGGAGCCCGCTCCTTACTAGCAGCCCTGGATTTTCCCGAAGCCGGAGCCACAGCCGTGTACACTTTCTGCAGATTTCAAACCCGTTAAGAGGCTGCGGCTTGTCCAGCAGAAACATGCCGGGACTCCACTGTCACGGAGAGCCGCGGGTCCTCTTTGGTTCCTGGCCCCTTCGTAAGCGGCCCTACCCCCTTAGGATGTACCCCTTCCTGTGACCATGTCCCGGTTCTTCCACCAAGTGGCTTCATGACCCGAAGCCAGTCCTTCTGTCTCCCCAGGCTCCTGCTTCCTCATATGCAAAATGAGGGGATCACAGGAGACAAGCCACCGGGACACCCCCAGTTCTGAACTGACGTGTCTGTTCTTCTGCGGTGTGGCCCAGAGCCTTCTCTCCCCTCCCTTCTGTCTCACAGATCCTGACCCGGTCCCAGGCACAAAGCAGGTGCCCCAAACAGGGTGCGTGAATAGACCCGGGCTGTCTCCTGGCAGCTCTGGGGCTCACAGTGTGTCTGAACCAAAGAACCGGCAGGAAATGTTCACAGCTGCGGAGCCCCATTTTCAAAGTCATGCTGTAAGGAGCTGATGAAGGGCGATGGGACAAAGGTCGCTGTTCCCTCCCAACACCTCATCCGTTTTTCAGCTTGGAGGCTTGTTGGATTCTGTAGTTTGGGGACGTTCTGAATGCCTGTGGCTACACGCTGTCTCCTCACGTCCCAAGAGGTCCGGAAGCCCAGCCATGGGCCAGAATAACAGGACCTCTTAGCATTCCAGTTGCCCATTGCATAATAATTTGTAACATGGGGGTGGGGGGAGAGGGAGGGGGAGGGGGAGAGGGAGCGAGAATATCAAGCAGGCTCCACCATCCGTGTTGGGCACGGTGCAGGGCTCGATCCCGCGACCCCGGTATCACGACCCGAGCCGAAATCAAGCGTTGGACGCTCATCGAACTGAGCCACCCAGGCAACCTGACATAATAATTTTTAACTATAGTTTTGCAATTAGTGTTAGTAATCAAGAAGCAAAAGACTTACCGTAAATCCATTGAGGGAAACAAGGTAACTTCTAGGGGAAAAACAAAACTAAAAAACGAAAGAAGGGTGAGAAAAACCGGACAGGTCATCATGAGGAAAAGAGCATTTTCTAAAAAAAGGATTAACAGAAGGGGTTAAAGTTGAGGCTGTGGGGAAGCAGCTGGAAGATAGGGAAAAACCCCACCTTGGCTAACTAACATTAGAAAATGACTTCATAAAGAGATTGGAAAGAATATGGCATTGGAATACTAGTGACCATTTTAGACAAATCTAGTTCTGGAATGGGTTGCCTCTCGTTTTTATTCTTTATTTTTATTTTTTAATGTGTATTTATTTTTGAGAGAGAGAGAAAGATAGAGAGGGAGACAGAGAGAGTGAGTGGGGGGTGAGACAGAGAGAGAGGGAGACACAGAATCCGAAGCAGGCTCCAGGCTCTGAGCTAGCTGTCAGCACAGAACCTGACGCGAGGCTCAAAGTCAGAGCCATGAGATCACGACCTGAGCTGAAGTTACACACCTGAGCCGCCCAGGCACCCCACCTCTCGTTTTTATTCTATCAAAGGCTGGGGGAAGTCTGACGAAAAATAAGGAGAAGGAATGAAGACTAAAAGGAAAAGACTTGAGGAGGAAATTCTGAGTCTGAAAGAAATAACAGCCAGATCCGTGTACAGAAATGCCCCCAAGGTGAGTGCTTCCCAGAAATGAAACCACTAACATAAATGATTTGAGAAATTGAGCATAACAGAGTGTCTTAGAGGAGAGAATGGATGGAAGGAAAACAAAGAGAAGAATGAAATCTAGTTCAAAGGGAGAAGACAGGCCATCCTCAGCACTGACCGAGAAAGAGACCTTTGTCTGACGTGCAAGCAGTGAATCGTGGCCTGAGCCATCCACTTCCTGGTGTATGTTGCACTACGTGTGGCCTCAACAATGACTGCTGCCTTTTTTTTGAACTCACAAAATCAAAGTATCATGGAGCGTTTGCAGCCTGCCTGAGGCTCTAAGCAGTGAGAGAAAAGGATGAATCATGTGTAAGAACACGGCTTTGATGAAAAAGCCCTCAATCATCCAATGACATGATGGATTTAACAATCCCCATGATGTCTGTCTGACAGAGAAATGACTATTTTTGGACTTCACGTAGAAGAATGTATCATAAGCACATTCATAGATATTTGTGGCGTAGGTCCACTTAGAGCATCTCCAAGTTCCATTCTTGGATGCAGCCTGGTTTTTGAATCTGTTCTTGTGGTAACAGTTTGTTTTATAAGAAATAATTATAAGGGGCTTTTTTTCTGAAAAATTAAAGAAACAGTAGCAGTAATAGCCAAAACTTAACAGTGCTTACTATGTGCCACTTGAAACAACCCTGTACACACATTAACTCCTGTAACCCTTACAGTAGCCCTATTAAATACGTGCTGTTTCGACTCCATTTTGCAGATAAGGAAACTGAGGCATGGGGAGGTGAAGTGACTTGTTCAAGGTCACACAGCCAGATCAAAGCAAAGCCGGGATTCTTATGTACCAAACTCCCGTGTGGCTGCTCCCATATTGGCAGTTATCCATACTTCTCCTACTCGCTGCAAGTCTTTTTATAATACATGAAAGAAATATAACACTCCACAGGAAGTTGCTGTTACATGCCTATCCTCTGTCCCACGAATGTGAGGTATAGCCTATAGCACCTTTGTAGACACTTATACTTATGTGTCTTGTACCTACAGATAATACATAGTATTCGTTTTTCATGTTTCAAACATTTATAAGTAGTAATATACTGCATTTCCTTTGGGCAGCCTGCTGTTTTCCTCTAGCTATGATGATTATTTATGAGCTATGTTGCCAGAGACTGATCTCTTGGACTGCACCACCCAGTTCTGAGGCCGCAGGCTGCACTTGGCGATGAGCGCTTGGAATGTGGCTATTCAAATTGAGATGGGCTTTAAGTATAAAATACATGGTGGATTTCACAGACAGTATGAAAAACAGTAAAATGCCTCTACTAATTTTTTAATACCGACTACATGTTTAAATAACATATGGAGATATTGAGTTAAATAAAATATATTACTGATATTAATTCCACCTGTTTCTTTTTTTTTTTTTATGTGTCTACTGGAAGACCAAAACCAGCATAAGTGGCTTGCATTTATGGCTTGTGTTATAATCGCATCGGGGAGCTTTGATCTACCTCATTCCTCTTAACTGCCGTCAGCCTGTGTTTTGTTTATTGGTGAAGGAGCAAGCCCTACACCTGAATAATAAGACCTAATATTTACTGTTCACAGATACTTGTCACAGAGCAGTTATGAACAGACACTTCTGCTGTGGCGGCTTCAGCTCTCATGAAGCCAGCACAGGAAGACTGTTCTGACATCTGCTCGTGATGCTAGGAAGTCAGCTTTACTCTAGGCCCCTAATTATATTAACTATTTTTAGGGCAAACTGTCAATGCACCCTACGTGTTCATGCTTCCTACGTTTTCAATTTGTTTTCTTCAGCCATATCTATTTATGTCCGAAGTGGTTTTTCATTTATTGGTTTTATTTTTTAAAGAGATGTCCTCATTATTCCACCAACGATAAGGTTGAGACTTGGTATTAAGTTATGAGATATTCCGGGGTGGAAAAGATGATGTGCAGTTGCCATGGGTTTATCATTGATGAGTATCAGATCGCTTTTTGAATTCTGAATAAAAACTTCACTTTAACATTTTGAAAGAACGAGTAGAGACCCGAGGTCCCCTAGGTGTTGGTTAAGACCATAGGTTTGGTGTCAGGCCAGCTGTGTGACCCTGGGGCCAGTATCTTAACATCGTAAGCCTTGGCTTTCTCATCTAAGAAATGAAGATAGTAACATGTGCCTTCTGGAGCTTTCCGATGGGTTAAATGGGAAACAATCATGACTCTTCTTTGTACCTACTTTTATTCCACGGTGGCTGTGCTAATTACTATTATTATTTCCCCATCATTGCTTCCCCAGATGGCTCCCCACCGTTTCCCAGGCTGCTTCAGACACACCCGGTCTGATCCCATCAAGCCTTTCTCCTCCGCTCTCTACCAGAACTCTTAAAACTCATCCCTGAAGTGGAGCGGTCCATGGGTAGCAAGAAGAAAACCGTGCAGACTCTCCCTCTCCTTGCTCTTCCTCCGCGGTGCTCTGGGCAGTTCTTGCTAAAGACAGCTGTACTACGGCCCGTCCCTAAAGAGCCTCTGCACACTCCCCAACTTCCTACCTCCTTCTACAGTCTGGCTTCCCTAGCATCTGCCTCCATAAACCTCTCCTGATGCGTCAGAAAACATTAGCAGCGATGCTTTTCTTGGAATAGCCATCTTGCTCTTCGGTGCTACGGCTCATCTTGCTGCCTGAATGTGGGCCTGCTTGCCTCTCTTTAAGACCCTTGATGGTAGACTGAGGAACGCTGGGGCTTTCCTAGCTCATGTCCTCTCCCACTCCCTAGATAAGCCTAGGATGGGTGTCCCCTTGCCCAGAAATTTATCATACAGCTCCCATATCATACTTGTTTTGAGAAATATAACTATAAAACCACTAGAGGTTACCTCCCTTTGGCCTAGGATTCTAGAGGCAAACCAGACCTTTGGAGGTCAGCTGTGTATCTGAAGTTAGAAAGCAGTTCTCTGCCACGACCCTGAACTAAAGGTTTTACAGGTAAAGAACTGAGAGAACTGGCCCACAGGTATGGAGAATACCTGACCATTGACTTTACTCTAGGATATATTTATTCCTGGTATTAGTCAATCCCCTTCTGCCTTGTATTGAAGTCAGGACAGCCTTCCCACCCCCCTACCCCCACATTCTACATTGCATCTGTCATCCAGAAGATGCATATTCAATGTTAAATTATTAGCTCCTCCCCATCTAGCCACGCTGAGCTTTTGGAGACCTAAATTTGTCTCTGTGCCCTTAGGGCCAGCACAGTCTCACACTACCAGCTAGGTCAGGGTTTGCTGCCGATCCCCCTGGAGGCACGTGCATGGTGTAGGAGCTGTAGGTTCTTCATCTCTAGATTGTTAACTCCCGCAGAGCCCAGTGTTTACCCTTAACAGGTATTGGATAAGTAGTTTACTCAGCGTGTGGTTCAAGTTGGTTCTTTGGGAGGCTTTCTCCGAGGGTGGGCCACGTGGAGCTTTATGTATCTCAGTCTTCCTTCAGTTGCTTTTGGACTTTCTTCGTCATGGGAATAAGAATAAGATGTTATTTCTGAAATAAGCCTATTTTGGACTATTTCATAATTTAGCTGCCCCGTCTTATAACCAGATACACGCCAACTCAGACCCGTCAAACGCTGGTGGCCCCGCCCCGTGGCCCCGCCCGCTCTCGTGCCCCGCCCTCACGCTAGTGCGCACGCGCACAATCTTCCTCCAGATCCCGCCCTAGCCGCTGTGGGCTCGCGGTGGTGACGTCTGGAATCCGCGACACTTTAGGGGAGCTGACCACTAGGGTCCCGCTGACTGGGGGCGTCCCGAGCGCCATGGCCTCTGCCGGGGTGGCCTCTGGGCGGCAGGCCGAGGACGCGTTACCGCCGCCGGCCGAGCCGCCGCTGCCCGAGACGAAGCCGCTGCCACCTTCGCAGCCGCCGCCTCCGGTCGCCGCGCCTCAGCCGCAGCAGTCGCCGGCGCCGAGGCCTCAGTCACCTGCTGGCGTGAAGGAGGAGGAGAATTACTCCTTTTTACCTTTGGTTCACAACATCATCAAATGGTAAGAGGCCAAGAGAGGACAGGCCACGACACCTCCCTTCCCCCCCCCCACTTCCGCCTCTCGTCACCTGTTTTCAGAGCCTCAGAGGCCTAGGTGCCCTCGGGTCCGCCCCCATTTTACTATTTCACGGGGAAGCGGACCCGGGGGGAAGAGGCCTTTCCCAGGACCACACCTGGTCGCACCGTGAGTTCCGCAAATGGTTGAGCCCCGAGGAGACCCCGTGATGGCCAGGCGGTGTTCCTAAAACTGAAGCCAGTTAAGAGACAGTGCCCAGGCTGTGCAGACTGCTCAAGTTTGCATCCCAGCAAGTCAGGCTTCCCTAAGCCGCCCTCCGTCGGCTGCGATCCAGGAGTAGCGCTCCGGTTCTGTGTTTTCAACACACCCGACACATGTGGGCCATCGTCCCTGGGTGGCACACGGCGAGGTGCTGTGGGGTGCACTCGGTAGAAAGGGCCAGCGTTTCACCCCCACATTGCTCACCAGTTTGAAGGGGAAAAGACATGAATGAGAATGACTCATAATTCAGAGAGACTGGAGGGCTGGTGATAGGAGGTGTTAAAAGAAACAAAGATTCAAGCTGCCCTGCAGTGCTGTGTTCTTAGAGAGAGCCAGAGCCAGAGATCTGTCATTCGTGGGCCAGTCTTCAGGTCAGCCCGGCTTTTCAAACTGACCCTGTAAAGGGGAAAAAAGTACAACCAAAAGTCTTCTTACCCAGCGAGGCTAACAACTGTTCAACCACTACAAACCCGAACACTTAAATTAAAACAGTTACGGTTACAGTAACATTCAGGTGGACATGAGTGTGCAATGTTTCGCTGCAATGGAATTGCTCCCCACAGTGTGAAAGTGCTGTTTGTCAGCGGCCCGGCGTTTTTTGAGTTTAGCAAAAGATTCACTGGCTGTGGCATGACCTCACACACCCACCACTGTTCACACAGCTGCAAAGCCTTTGTTCTCACATTGGATCCTGCCTTCGTTTGGCTTCACTTGGTGGGAGCATCCTGTCTACAGGGTGAGGCTGATTCTGTTCTCAGTGGCCTGCGGTCATCCAGTAGCACTTGCAGGTAGTGGCGACGTGGCAGACACAAATGCAGACACCCCAGCCCCAGGGCAGTTCTGGATTATCAGCGGGTTATCCAATAAACCCAAATATATTAGTTTTAAATAAAATGAGGGGCGCCTGCCTGGCTCTGTCGGTTAAGCGTCCAACTCTGGCTCAGGTCATGATCTCATGCTCTGTGGGTTTGAGCCACGCGTTGGCCTCTGTGCTGACAGCTCAGATCCTGGAGCCTGCTTTGGGTTCTGTGTCTCCCTCTCTCTCTGCTCCTCCTCTGCTAGTGCTCGGCCTTTCTCTGCCTCTCAAAAATAAACAAACACTTAAAAAATTAAGAAAAAAAAAGGACCTCAAACAGTGGGTTCAGATTACAGCCTTACAGTGTTTGGGTTCGGTGATCTTAGCTTCTCTGAGTCTCTTCTCTTGTGAAATGGGATAACATACTTACATCATAGATTGTTGTCAGGAATACTCAAGAGCAGAGTTCTGTGAAAGATGGTGAGCTGATCACGTGTTTATTTCTGTATCCTCTGAACGGACAGTGAAGAGTGTTTTTTAATGCATAAAATCAAAACACAGGAGAGGAGACAGTTACCACAAAATAGATGGACAATGGGATCATCAGCCCCAAGAAGCATCCAGAAGCAGCTGCCTTTGACCCTGGCTTCCCCCAAATCTCAGGAATTGGCAGTTCCAGGGTCCTCCTGGAGAAAGAGGTAAAGTAGAACCTTGAACAGGAGGATTACTTAAAGTCTGTTTAAGAATCAGATCCCATAGTTCTCTCCCCACTCCCAGCAAATAGGTGCCTACCCTCCTTCCATGTTGGCAAACAAAGGGTTACTCTGTCCCAGGATTTATTTTTAATGATAAGCCAGAGCATCTCCAGACTGGGGAACACCAAGCACATGGCAGGAGTTGGAGAAAGGGAGCCAGTCCTGAAAAGAGGGATTAAGAGAGTTCACAAACTGAATACTGACACCCGGCCCTAGCTTTCTTTCCTGGGCTGGCTTCCAGCCTGGCAGCCAAAGAGACAGCAATCCCTTCTCTGGGGTGTCTGATCAGCCCCCAAAGAGAAGCCATGGGGTGGGGGGAGGGGCTACTCAAGAACTTAGTTCATTTTAAGAAAGTAAAAAAAGCATCAATCTTACTAAGCCTTGTTACTAAGCCTTTTAGTGTTTTACTCTTTTTTTTTAAATATTCTCTATTATTTATTCATACTCTGCTTTTTACTAACCATATAAAATATTTATGTTTTCTGGTAGCATTCATCTTCTCCCTCCCCATCTGATGCAAGTCAATCGACATTTTCTTTTATCATAGGGTCACGTCTTTTTCTTTCATTTAGTATGGTGAAAGCAGTGTCTTATGCAAATAATCCAAATAGTATTTTACTCTTAACTATATGACTAAGCAGCCAAGGTCACGAAGCATGTGAAGAAAAGCCCTAGCAAAAGATAGGACAGAACAGAAGAGCAAAAATCCACTTGGAGGAAAATGACTCAGAGAAAAGGAAAGATGCTATCACCATGAAAAAAAGCCAGGATGTGATTTTGAAATATGTAGAGGTATGTGTTTGGGTCTCTAGGCTAAGGAGGGAAGGAGACAGACTGTGGGAGGGTCTGTGAGGGGAGAGGAGGCCTTGAGAAGCCTGGAGGAGTCAGGTCAGGACTGATGCCAGTGGGGGTCCTAAATTGTGAAAGGGAGGAGGAGTGGGGTAGGCAGCGCATGGGCCGATGCGGCAGCCTGGTGGGGCGGGGCCTACGCAGCTGGAGAGCCGGACCGGGCCAGCTTACCGAGGACCGCACATCCCCCACGTGGAGGGAGGCTCTGTCCTCTGAGGAACAGGGAGCCAGCGAGACCTCCCACTGAGGAGTCTTAGGTTGGTGCTCGAGATGGAGGTGGCCTATCTGTCTGGAAGCCAGTGAGGACGCTGTCCGGGCAGGCCTGCCTCGAGGGAGTGAGGGCCAGAACCTACGTGGTCATGCAGGCCCTTGATCCCTTCCTCCCCGTCTGAGCTGACAGCTCAGAGCCTGGAGCCTGCTTCGAATTCTGTGTCTCCCTCTCTCTCTGTTTCTCTCCCACTTGTGCTAATAAACATGTTTATTTAACATAAATGTTAAAAAAAATTTTTTTTTAAACTACAGTTGTAGGGACACCTAGGTAGCTCAGTTGGCTCGATTTCGGCTTAGGTCATGATCTCCTGGCTCGAGAGTTCAAGCCCCACATCAGGCTCTGTGCTGACAGCATGGAGCCTGCTTGGGATTTTCTCTCTCTCTCCCTCTCCTTACCCCCACCCACTCGCATGAGAGCTTGCACTCACTCGCTCGCTCTCAAAATAAACTTAAAAATTACAGTTGTAAAAAAAATTAAAACTTTCAGTTGTAGCTGTATTCAAAGAGCACCCAGAGATACTAACAAATGGCAAGTGAGCCTCTCCCTCCCCTCCTCCCTCCTCCCTCCCTGGGCCCCAAACCGCACCGTCCTCCACTTCGTGCTCATGCCATCATTGCCTTCACAGTCCCTGCTCAAGGACACTTTGGTTGTTTCTGGCATTCTGCTGTTGCTGTCAGAGCTGCACTGGCCCTCTTTGTAAATGCCATCTTGTACACTCTTGAGAATCTCTCGAGTAAATTTTTAGCAAAGGGGTATGTGAGTTGAAAGTTAAGATCACGATTAGCAAATCAGAAAGACTCTACAGTGTAGGCTTTACCAGCAGTGCCTTTTCCCCCTTCCTCGCCGTCACCATTAAACTTTTTAGCTGGGACTAGTCTGGTAGGCCAGAGAGGATTTGATCTGTGTCTTGTTTTATCACATAAAGCATCTTTTCATATGAAACTTTTTATGTCATTTGTATTTTTTCCCTGTAAACTGCCCATTTCCTATTAGGTCATTCCTCTTTTCATGAACTCTGTACAGCTAGGAAGGCCTGCCTTTGTCTGTCAGGTGTAATAGAAACATGTCCCCCAAATTGTTGCTTTTCTTTGCCTTTGTTCCTGGGTTTTGTTTGTTTGTTTGTATTTGTCATTTGGAATCATATTTTATGTAGGCACATTTGTTAAGCTTTACCTTTATGGCCTCTGAATTTTGGTTCTCGCTAGAAAGGCCGTCCCACTCTGATAAAATGATAAATATTGATCTCTTTTTCCTAGGATTTTATGGTTTCAGTTTTTACTTTCAGTTCTGTGAAGCTTCTGGAATTTATTTTGATGGAAAGAAGGGGGCCCCCTTTCTCCATGAGCCGTGTCTTCCCACCGCTCTTCCTCAGTGTTCACTGAGTCACCGCCTTTATGGTGCCCTGAATCCGTATGTTTTATGATCTGCTTCTGGACATGCTGTTCCCTCCTGCGCCAAACTGTTTCACTTCTTACATCTTCGTGGCACATTTAATGATCTCTCCAGGCTGCTCTTCCTCATTCCTTTCTTGGAAGCACTTACCCATAGCACCTTGACCTTTCCCGGCCTGCTTCCTATAGCAAGTCTGAGATGCTGAGACTTGGTTAGGGGAACATTTAGGCTTGAATCTGTCCCTTTACCTCCAAGCCTATTGATTCCATTCATGGTCCAGGTCTTCTAACCCCATTTTTGAATCTTAGAGTCACTTCTTAAATTTTATTTTAATATTTATTAT
This sequence comes from Suricata suricatta, assembly GCF_006229205.1. Lineage (NCBI taxonomy): Eukaryota > Metazoa > Chordata > Mammalia > Carnivora > Herpestidae > Suricata > Suricata suricatta. Next base: position 11,021,535 of record NC_043716.1, on the reverse strand, counting down.
TCATTTTGAGAGAGAGAGAGAGATAGAACACAAACAGGGGATGGGCAGAGGGAGAAGGAGATACAGAATGGGAAGCAGGCTCCAGGCTCCGAGCTGTCAGCACAGAGCCCAACATGGGGCTCGAACTCATAGACAGTGAGACCATGACCTGAGCCAAAGTTAGACATTTGACTGACTTGAGTCACCCAGGCACTCCATGGATCCTATTTAGTTTCTTCTTAATTAGTTCCTTTGCCTTTATCCTCTCCTCTCTCTGACTCATCCTGTATATGTTATCAGTTTAATTTTTCTCTGCTCAAAAGTCTCTAGGGCTCCCTACTCTCCCCAACTGTCCGTCCCGGCTGGTAGCTCTCCATCAGGGCTCCTGCGGACCATCCTCAGAGGCCTGCCTGGACCACGCGGCAGAGAGCCTGGAGCCCCAGAGCGAGCTGTCGTGATGCCAGCGTCTCTGGGCACGCGGAGTCACCCAGGTTTCCGCACACTGCAGCCCCTCCGCAGGAGTGCCCTCCTGCCCTGTCTCTGTCCAGGGAAATGCCACATGTGCTTATGGACCTGCTCAGGGGCAACCTCCCGGGCGGGGCGGGGAGGGACGCAGGAGCAGGAGAGGCTCCCGGTTCTTATCTTCCTGCTGGGATGCGCCCTGCCTGGCGGCTGTCCTGTGCTCTGCAGTGGTTGAATGAATAGTTATAACTACACATTTGTGTGAATTTTAAAGGATGAGGAAAGGGGACAGAGAAATGTCATTTTTATGCCGGTAAGAAGTGTTAGCGCTCCCAACTCTTAGACACCTTTTCTGTTACGTTTAGAAATCACATTACACAAGTCCATGTAGAACAGAGGAGGAATAAAATGAGGCTCGTTGGACCGGGGAAAGTTCATTTCTTTTCCCCTCAAACTTGCCAGATCTAATCTGAGCCTGGAACTGAGTGTCCCAGCCTCGGAATTTTGAACGCACCTGTCACTGCCTTGCCTGGCGGCCATGGCTCGCCTGGTAAAAGTATTCTATCAACATGAGCACTGAAACACTTTCTTTAGTTGAATTTTTTAGTTCTTAAAATGTTGTAGGCTGCTGGGCAGGTAAAGGGGACTCTGTGTGACAACGCAGAAGTAGTTCAAGTGCCAGGGGCACAGCATTGTCCTCAGCCTCTCAAGCTTGGGCCACATCACTGAGAATAATTCCTTTGTTGTGGAGGCTGGTCAGCAAGACCTCCGAGCCCAGGCAAGACCGTTTTCATGGGTACGGCATGTCACTGGCTGGCTTCTTGGTGCATGAGGTCTGTTTTCATCTGAGCAGCCCTCCCGGCCAGCTGAGGCCTGGTCTCCGGCCGAGCAGGAAGCTTCAGCCCCCACGTTGGGAGAGAAGTCTCTGGAAGGACCGAACCGGCTCCCTGGGGTTGTCTGTACTCATGTGATGGCAGCCCTCTCTGCCCTTCTCTGCTCCTTCAGCCAAATCCCCGTGAAAAGGGTGAGGACCCAGATAGGGAATATTCCCAGCCTGTTTGGAAGAATTGTTTCTGGACCCGCTACAAACCTGTTCCCTCCTCTGCCACTTCCTATTTGTTCATTGGGCATAATTTGGCGAGCGCCTGCCTAGAACACAGGCTCCACGAAGGCAGGCACACGGGCCATAGTGCAGCAGGACAGGTGCCAAGAGGCACGTTTACACGGAGGCCGGGGAAGAGTGGGAGGTACGGCCCTGAAGCATCACAGGCTGCTTGTGGCTGGCCCTGAGCGGCCCCCTTCAAGTGCAAACTTGCCCAGCAGGTGCTGTCTGGGAGATTTTGAGTTCAGACTTGGGTTTTGTAGAGGTAGGTGAGGCAAAGGGTTTCAGGAGGAGGAGAGGACTCAGGTCCAGATGGCCTGGGAGGGTCTGGAAATCGGTGTCAGTGAGAGGAGGCGGCAGGGGTCAGGAGGAAGAGTGAGCAGGACCAGAGGCCGGGTGCGCACCAAGCACAAGGGGTCGGGGCACACGGACACGTGTGGGGGCAGTGTTCCGGCTCCGCGCCTCCATCTCAAGTGCGGCCCTGCCTCCACTCTGGACATTTGCAGGTCCCCCCGGACTCCAGGCTAGAAGACCTGTAGGAACTGCTGGCACCAGGTCCTTAAACTCAGGAAGGAGGGCAGGCTGGGAGTTGTTGGCGGCTGAAGAAGTCGAAGCGGATGTGCACATTCTGGGCTATTCTGTAGAGCAGTGTTTTTTTCAAATTCTTTTAACAGCAGAACCTTTTGTTGCCCCTCCCTGAGGGGGATGTTTTTCACATGTCATCCTGGGGGCAGATAAAAGCATGGGTTCAGAGCCCCGCTTAGGCGCGGGCCAAGCTGGAGCAGAGAAGATACCAATGGCTGCCTGCTGTGTAATGGCATCGTTGCAGGTGTGGGGACAGGCTGTGTGTCCCCGTCACAGTATGGTGTTTTTCGAGGACATTTTGGCAGTCTGTCAAAAATGTTAATGTACATAAACTTCAACCTAGAAATTCACTTCTGAGAAATCATGTTATCAAAATGCGTGCCCAAGTACGTACGGTATAGCTCCACAGAGGTCCGTTACCTTTCTGATCGCAAGTGGTAAGTTACAACCATCCAAATACCCATCAATAGCCAAATAATTTAGCTGCATAATCATACATGTGGTAACATGGAAAGACATCCAAGGTGCAACTTCAGTACAAAAAAGCAAATCACAAAAAAGTCCGTATGTGTTTGTGAGTGTATGTTCTGAGGCGGTCTGAAGCAGCAGGTGCCCCATGTCAACTGAAGTTCTCTCCAGAAATGGCCTGGAGGGACCTTCCTTTTCTAAGCCTCGGAGTCGGTTATTTTCCCGGTTTTCCCTCCAGCCCGCGTTAAGTAAGAACAACAGCAGCCGCCCCCGCCCCCACCCCCAGCAGCACCAGTGTTCTAGAAAGACTCCGGGCGCTGAAGTCCGCAGGAAAGGAGGCAGGGTGAGAAGGACTGGTCCTGGGGTGGGCCCACCAGGACAGTGGCGCCGTGACACTGGGGGTCACAGTGTGGGGAGGAAGAAATGGGAGTCTTGTGACGTGTGGTCCCAAACTTGGGAGGAGGCTGGCCTTGGCAACCTGCTGGGTTCCCTTGGCTTCTAAGTTACTAGCGGACGTCCCTTGCCCCATCGATGCCAGTTGGCGTCTTCGTGTCCCGAAGCACCTGTACTAAAAGATGAAGCTGCACTGTACTTAGCACCAGCCTTAGACCCGCCCTCTGAAGCCTGTGATGTCTGCCCCGAGGCTGGTGACATGCACACAGTATGTCTGTGCGCACATAATGCCGGGTATCACCCCGGATGTGCACGAAGTGGAGAAGAAGTGGCCTGTGGGTCAAGCCACAGCGGTAGTAGTTTTGTCCCCCTTTAGAACTCCTGTAATCGGGACCAAAGTGCCCTAACCTGGCCCTTATTTGTACGATTTTCAGGCTTCTCGGCCTGGCCTAGTCTTTTTTTTTTTTTTTTTCCTTCTAAAGTTGGCTGATGAGTAACATTGAACACAAAGGCAGGGCCATGTGGAGCTTTCTGCTATTATTCACTCAATATTTGGGCCTGTCTCTCTTCTTCTGGCTGGAGGGTCCCACAGCCGTCCTGGCCTAGCAGGCTCTCGCTTGGTCCAAGCCGGCTCCTGAATAGAGTGTGTTCCTCGCCCCAGAAGCTCCGTGTTGTTTACCGTCAGCAGCCAGGGCAGGCCAACGGCTTGTGGACGGGGCCTTTGCTGTAGGCTCCATGGCCCCCCGTCTCCGTAGCTTCCCCCCAGGCCAGCTTTTATGGGGCTCCTTTATGAAAGTTCACCAGTTAAAGCATATGGTCCGTCCTTGAGATTTGGGGGGTTTCAGAAGTGAGCATCCTAAGCCTGGCTCACTTTTTCTTTCAGAGTTAAATCTTCTTTTTGGGGCAGGTTATGTTTGCTTCCAGACCTGAACTATTATAGCTTCTTATTTTATGTATTTTTATCTGTTTGCTTTTACCAGGTCCTTTCAGACCTATGATATCCATCAGTTTTCTTAAAACTATAATTTTAAATTTCAAAACTCCCTTGGGACTTGCGTTCGTAACAATGTGCTAACACATATGCCACCCAAGTGTAATGATTTCACAGATCCAGATGGTTTCCATCCAGAGTTGTAGATTTGAGCTGAGATCTAAAATGATTAAAATAAAAGACGCCCCCTCTTTGCTTCCTTCTAAATGATTTACAATTCTCATGAATCCAAGTACTCCCTAGAAACTAGGATAAGGTATGCTATTAACTGTATATTTGGGAAAAAAAAAAAACTTTTTTGATGTTTACTTAGTTTTGAAAGCAAGAGAGAGACCGAGCGTGAGCCGGGGAAGGGCAGAGAGGGAGACACAGAATCCAAAACAGCCCGACTCCAGTGGGGCTCGAACTCACAAGCTGTGAGATCATGACCTGAGCCAAAGTCAGATATATAACTGACTGAGCCATCCAAGCGCCCCCTGTTAACTGTGTATTTAAGCGAGGGCATTGAATGACCACAAGAAATGGTTGTCTGGTTAACATTCCCTAGAGCGAGCGATTCTCCGTCTCTGGCCTGAGGTAGAGCCCTTGATAAACGGTGAACAGGGCGGTCTCCTCTGCCAGGTGGGAGCATAACCAGCGCTCGCCAGGGAAGATGGAGGTTCGGTCTGCGCCAGCAGAGACATGATGAATCATAAACACGAAGCAGCACCATCTGGGTTGAAATTTCCCATCAGGGATGGACGCTTATTTAAAAACAAAAAAAAGACCATTGACAGTCTTCTCTCTCCGCGCCTCAAAGGGTGACTTTTCGAACAGTCCACTGAATTGGCTTTTAGTTTTAGTCCCAGCTGTTTGTTTTCCAAAACTCATCCACTCACTAACTCTTAAAAAATGTATGGGAGCAACTGGCAGGTGTTTCTTTGATGTTAGGTGAAGGTTTCGTTCCTGTGGTTTTTAATTCAGCAGTGACCAGGGGAGTGTGGATCGCTGGGCAGCTAGTCAGAGGTGGCTGTGAGACGAAGTGAATGATCCTGTCTTTCAAGTGAGCTTGACCTGAAGGCAAGGAATTTACGTGACTGGTCCGAGAGACTTGGTACCTGCTGACAATTTTCCAATAGCTTGTACCTAATTTAAAATGTATGAATAGCTCCGTGGAAATTAGTGCTTATGTTAACAGGCTCAAGCATCAACACATCAGCTAAAATTAGTTCTTGGTAGCCGATAAAGTTCCCTGATTGGCCTGGAAATGTCTCAGATTCAAAGAACTGTAATATTTCAGCAAGTTTTGTTTGCCATTGTCACCTAGTATTGGTAATGATGTGTGCATTCATCCTTCCAACAAATGTTACATGCGTGCCCACGGCGCCCGGGGGCTGGGGGTACAGCGCTGAACAAGGCAGACCCAGGCCCTGCCCTCGGAGCTGATGGAGTGTGAGAATCTAGTTTTGCGGGTGTGCTGGCGGTGCTAGGGGCGGGGTGCCTTTAGTGAGCAGCTGGCCCTAAAACGGTAAAGGAAAGCTGTGAGACAATGAATGTTGTTTTGAAAGACGGTAGGGCGGCTTTCCCCCTCCACCCGCCCCCCCCCCCGAAATAGTTTGTTTCCTTTTATGCTTGAGCCGGTTGTGAGCACGGCAACCAGTCCCTGTCCTCTGGGGGTGCACAGCCTAGGAAGGGGACCTAGCAAACAAGGTGTTCTAAAAGATGACGCAGGAAGAGGGCGAGTTCTGTGGGATACAGAGGAGGGAAGCCGGGTGGGGCCACAGTCGGGATGTGAATGCTAATGACCACCCTCTGCTCCCTGCAGTATGGACAAGGACAGCCCGGACATCCACCAGGACCTGAACGCCCTCAAAACCAAGTTCCAGGAGATGCGGAAGGTCATCAGCACCATGCCTGGCATCCACCTGAGTCCCGAGCAGCAGCAGCAGCAGCTGCACAGTCTCCGAGAGCAAGTCAGGACCAAGAACGAACTTCTGCAGAAGTACAAGAGCCTCTGCATGTTTGAGATCCCCAAGGAGTAGGCGAGGCTGGCTTCCAGGAATGCCCGAGAAAGCAGGGGCGAGCACACGGCCCTCCTGTCTTCCCCGCCACCGCCTTGGGGCGCAGCTCTTTTGGACTCCAGCTATAAACCCTATTAACGGAGAGGTGGGGGGCTAGTGTCGCTGCTGCCGTAGCTGAACTTGGCATTGACTAGTGTGAGGAGCCAGTGCGCAAGCTTGGCTGTGTTGGGGCCTCCTTGTAGAGCCATGTGTCTAGATGCATATCAGCTCGAGTGCCTGCTGGTGGAAGGAAGACTGCTCCTGGAGGCTGGGGACTGGGTAGAGGGTTCAGCCCCGGCCTTTGGGGAGGGGCCGTCTGCCGTCCGCTCCGGCTCCGTGGGCAGGTCTGTGGAGGCCCCTCTCCGCTTCCTCCCTCCCTCCTCTCCCACCCCTGGGTATGCGCAGTGTGTCAGGGACACACTGTTCTGTTCACAGCAGTGTCATGAAACATATGCTTAGAATTCACTGGACAAAAGAGGCTGCGCTCCAATGGCACAGGTTTAAAATGGTAAAAGAAAGCTGTGAGACGTGAATGCTGTGTTGAAAGACTACAGTGCAGCTTCCTCCCTCGTCCTGCCCTCCCCACCCCCCAAATAGCTTGTTTCCTTTTATGTTTGAGCCAGTGAATGTAACTGTCTTTGGAGGTGTCAACCCAGAGCCCTGCCAGGCGGCCCCTGTCTCCAGGTTCTTTGCCACCTACGTGTTCTTGTTACTTTTAGCTCTTGCTCCCTTTGTCTCCTGTCCCTTCAGTCATTCCATGCTCCAGAAGGACCAGACCACTTCAGACCCCACAGTGGGGCCCACGGGGCTGGAGGGTTGTGTTGTTTCCACACAGGCTCACAGGGTTCTGGGTGAGCGGGCCTTGCCTCTTCCAGCACTTCAGGTTCCTGTGGCCTGCGTTTAAAACCTCAGTTTCCCCCCCTGCCTGCTCCCTGCAGTCAGCCAGCAGCGTTCACTGCACCGCAGACAGCGGCGATCAGGATGGACTCTTTGTCCAGAGAAGGGCAGCTCTGAGTGATGGCTCTGATCACTCCTCAGCCAGGTGTGAGGGGATGGTTCTGGGTGGTTCTGAAGGAGCATGGATGGCCCACACCCGGAAGCTGTACAGCCCAGTTCTGGTTCCCAAATGTTCACAACACCCCTCATGTCCGCCAGGCGGGACCCTCATTTGCGTGTTCTTCCCTTGACGTCAGAGAGGAGGGGAGAAGTAACTCCGTACTGTTCAGGTCTAGAAATGAGCACATCAGCTGTGCCGACCACATCAGGGGCTTAACACGCCCAGATCGGCCTCGTTGGCGGGGATAGTGGCCGAAGAGGTCTTCAGCGGCGGCCCCCTTTGTGCTGGCCTGCGGACGCGTGAGGGGGGTCAGGCTTCGGCGGCTCTGGGCAGAAGAGCAGGCTCTGAACTGAAGTGGCAGTAGTCCCGAGGCCTATTAGACCAGATCCCCCTGGAGACTGTTCTTTAACTGAATCAGTTATTTTCGAGAAATCATGGGAGCAGCGTGTGGGCCGGTTTTAAGGCTCTGACCAAACCCCGTGAAGCACGAAGACACGGAACTGCAAGACCACCGGGCCTTCTGCGAGGCGGACACAGGCAGGGGCTCCTCCGGGGCAGAGAGAGAACCTCTCCTGTACTCCGGGGGTTTGACTTGTGACATTTTTCAAGAGTATAATTAAAAGAACTTGTACTCTGCTCTCAGGACATCTTGGTTTTTGTACTGGGAACATGCATTCTAGGATGCCTGTCTTGGGTAGTTGAGAGGAAGATGTTCATTTTGCTTAAAGGAGAGAACAGTTTGTGAGAACCTCCACCCCGTGTCCCCGCCCCCTCGGCGCACACACAACAAAACCAGTGTAGAAACAGAGTAACTTCCTAAGGAGCGGCCTCTGGCCCCGAGGACACAGCCAGCCTGGTAGGGGCATCCGGCCTGCCTGGGACAGGCCCCCTGGGCCCACAGGGGGCCTCAGTCCTGGCAGGAGCCACTGTGCCCAGAGCAGGGCTGAAACTGCTCCCTGGGACAGTACTGAGTGCCCCTCCCGGGGCTGAACACCTCTTGGGGCCAATTACTTGCATTATGGGGCGGCAGGCACCGTGCGAAGTACCCTGCAAACCTCCCACTCGCCCCTCACAGCACCCCGCGCAGAGGGCACCTCGGTACCTCAGGGGCCGTGAATTTGGGGCTTGGCAGGTGTCGCTCGCCCTGAGCTCACAGTTGTAAGTGGCAGGAGCGGTGGGTCCAAGTCAGGAATGGGCAGCCTCAGCTGCCAAGAGGAGACTGAGGCAGAGAAGGCGCTGGCCCCAGTGTGCCTCTGGGGGCTGGAGGGGCGCATTTGGCCAGGGCATCTTGAACCGCCTCCAGCCAGCCACGCGGCAGGCCCTGGAGAGGAGCTGGGGGCCAGGGGCTTGCACCAGCCTAGCACCGGATTAGTCTCAGGCTCATTTCCTTTGTGAAAGCAGGGCCCTCTTGACACCTCAAGCAGCCTGCGGGTTGCAGGTTTGAGGACCTTTCATTGCCCTTGGCCTTGTAGGGGGTCTAGGACAAAACAGTAGGGACAGAGGCGCTTTGTGGCTGCAGATCTAGCAAGGACCTGAACCCCTTCCTGTCCTGGCTTTCTGAGGAACCATCCCCAAATAGGAGGGCTTTGGCCCAGTCATCTGGGGCCTCACTCCCATGGGGGCGAGAGCTATTTTCAGAACCCCAGGGTCATTTCCAGTCTGGGGAAGGGGGGTCTGATGCCACAGAAGTAAAAACCCACTCCTCCTTTCTCGCCCTCCCAGCCATTTCTAAAAGCAAAGCAAGCAGGGCTTTGTTTTAAACTTTTATTTTATATTATAAAAACAAGAACAATAACTTTAAAGACACACACAACAGTACAAACAGCTGGGTAAGATTTTGTTCGAGTCCATGACCACATCAGAACTATTAAAGTGCAAGGTGTGTGTTTTTTCCTTTGTGCAATTTCACACCCTCATGTAAACAAGTCACTGGGCTAGGATCTGACCCGCACCCCCTGCACCCCCTTACTTTCCGGAGGACAGAGGCTTTCAGTACTGTCATGGCAACCCAGAATCACAGATAAGATAATGCCCCATGTGGCCTGTCTTGACCCTCCAGGGGGCAGGACAGGTGTCTCAAAGCCCAACAGAGGCTGATTAACTCACTTCCCCGTTCATGTCTTTGTCAGAAACAAGACAGATTTACCCTCTGCCGGCCGGTGCCCACCCCCGACCCCTGGTCGTGGGGGTGGCAGGCTCCAGTGGGGATGGGGGTGAGAGGGGAGTCCCGGTCCCGGCCTGTCCTCTTTCTTTCCAGAACAGATGACTGTCTCTTCTTCATTAGCGCCTCCCCAGTGTGCGCGGGCCAGGCCCGCGGGGAGGAAAGACGCTAGTCCGCGCGCACAGGGCCCCGATGAGACTTGGAAACAAAAAAGTACTCAGGTTCAGTCACCGCCGCGGGCGTCTGGGGGCGGGGGGGGGGGGGGAGGCTCCTAGCTAATGACGCAGCGCTCCTTGTCCTTGGCCTGGCTGCCGCCGGTGGCCTTCTCACGAATGTACAGGAGGTCGCTGTGCACGCTGGGCCGGCGGGCGAAGGGCGCCACGATGCCAAAGGCGTCGCCGGGGTCCCCGCCGCCGCCGGCTCGCAACAGCTTCTTGTTCCTCAGCGCCTTCGTGTGCAGCACGTCGCAGTACTGCACCGACACCTTGCGGTGCAGGTCCGGGCTCATCTCGCTGGGCAGCTTGGCCATGGCAAAGAGCGCCCGGAACATCTGGTCCAGGCTGCTGTTCTTCTTGGCCGAGATCTCGAAGTAGGCGCAGCGCTGGCGGTCGTCGCCCACCAGCTGCTCGATCTCGCGCGGCTCCACCTCGCGGTAGAAGTCCCGGTCACCCTTGTTGCCGCAGATGACCAGCGGCACGTCCACGTCCTCCTTGGTTTTGTTCTTGAGGCAGGACTTGGTGTCAAGGATCTGCTGCTTGAGCCTCTGCACCTCCTCGAAAGAGTCGCGGTTGTCCAGGCTGAACACCAGGATGAAAACGTCTCCTACGGGGAACACGGAGGGCGGAAAAGGAGACGGTGAGGGCGGCGGCCGAGGGACAGCTGAAGTTGGGCCAACAGGCGGGGCCGCCCCGGTCCCGCCGCCACGCGCGGGACGCCCGGACCTCTGCATGCTCAGCGGG
>NC_043716.1:10946737-11011239 GCF_006229205.1 Suricata suricatta | reverse complement strand
GCCCTCGGACCAAGGGTCGCCGCCCTCCCGGTGGCGCGGCCCCCTCCCCCGCCGCCCGAGCCGGCCCCGCGCTCACCAGTGAGGATGGAGAGGCGCCGCATGGCCGGGAACGGATGGTTGCCGGACGTGTCGAGGATGTCGAGCTGGTAGACCTCGCCGCGGATGGAGTAGAACTTGCGGTGGAAGTCCTCGATGGTGGGCGTGTAGGTGTCCTCGAAGCGGCCCGTGAGGAAGCGCGACACGATGGCCGTCTTGCCCACCTTGGACGAGCCGAGGATGACCATGCGGTAGCAGTTCTTGGCCGGGATACTGAGCTCCGAGTCGCTCGGGCGCATCTTCTTGATCATCGCGGCCAGTCTCATTGGGCGCAGGGGCCTCGGGGGCGGTGGCAGGGCCGAGAGAAGTACGGACGGTGGCTGGGGGCTGCGCTCCGCTCGGGCTGGGGTAGCGGCTGGGGCTGAGCTGCGGCTCAAGCTCGGCTCCGGCTCTGGGACAAAGTCGCTCGCTCTGGGTCTCCGCGCCCCGAGGCCGTGCTTATATACAGCCTGCGTGGCCGCCCCGCCCCGCGCCCTCCCAGCCGCTGTGCGTCACGCCCCGCTAGCCCCCGCCGCCCCGCCCGCAAACTCCGCGGGCCTCTGCCCGCTGCCGCCCGCTGCTGCTGGCTGCGCGCGCGGAGAAACTGAGTCCCAAGTCCCGCTGGGGCTAAGGGCGCGCGGACCCCTTTTTCCCCTGCACGGGGCTCAGCAGCCGCAAGGGCGCTGGGTTTGTAATCCCGGCTGTGCCTCTGACCGTTCGTGGCTTGGGGCAAAGACCCCACCTGAAACACGCACACACACAGACCTGCACGCGCACACTCACACTCACTCTCTTTGGGCCTCAGTTTACCCAGAGAATAACAATAGCAATCCAGTCATAGCAGCGGCGTAATCACAGGCGCTTAACAATACTGGGCCTCTAGCGCAGGGCCTTGCGTACCTACCTTCTCTCTAAGGCACGGAGAACTAGCCCCCGCCGCAGCCCGCTTCGCGTCCGCAGGCGCGCGCTCGTTCCGCGAGGCAGAAGTTAGCGGCGAGGTCGGCGCCGCACGCTCTGGCCGCCAGAGGGCAGCAGAGGCCCCGCCGGCGCAGCAGGGTGGCCGCTGGCACCGCTCCCAGGGCTGGAGTGGGAGGCTAGCGGCGAGATGGGGGTCTGCGGAGCTCTGAAGCCGGCAGGGATTTTCAGGCGGGGGCTGTCCCCACCCTTTTCCTGTGCGGACCTAAAGGACCAGAGACTTGCTCTTCCTTGGTCAAGCCTAGGCCAACGTCCCTTCCTCCCTCCCCCATAGAATTTTGTGCCTTGGGAATCTCTTGGGCGAACATTCCCATTTTATAGCTAGGGGAGCTGGAGACAAGAGTGGGCGAGTGAGAAGGCCCTGGGCACACAGCAGCCTCTCCTGTGTCTGGTGTTCCTCTTCTGGAAGATGGCAGTTCTGGTTCTGGTTGTGGATGAGAAAGTACAAGCAGTTTAGAGGGCAGGAACTTGCTAATAATAACAACGACGGTAAATGACCCGTGAGATCGCAGGGCTGGGAGGAGGGGCCGAAGGAGAAAGCCAGCAAGCCGCAGGTTGATCAGTAACCAGGCGGATCCGCTGAAGGGCCTGGAGCCCATGGGAGAGCCATCGCTCCTCATGGCAGCGGGAGAGGACATGCAGTGTTTTGCTTGAGCTGCATCTGATTTGGGAGAAAGTCAGGGAGCCATTGGCTGGTGCCTGCCCACCTGCCCGCAAGGGCCAGGGTACCCCAGGCTGTGTCAGGGGTGCCAGACTACAGCCCTCTGCTCTTTGCGCGGGGCCTGTGGGCTCCAAGTTCATCTTATCCAGCCCCTCTAGGACAAGAGTGCCAACTGAACCACACACCCTCTGCAGGGTGATGGCAGAAGACGGTTTACTTGCGCCACACACTATTACAAGTCCTTGCTTTTGGCAACTTTTAAGGAGTAGGAGCTATTACTCTCCTTCTCAGATGGAGAAACAGAGGCAGAGAGTGTGACTTGCCCATGACTAGTAACTGCAGGTCTAGGGCTTAAACCTAAGGAACTGGCAGCCCTGGCTCTTAACCGACCGTGCCCCTCCTGTGGCTCTGTCCCCCACTGTGGGACATCTGTGCCCCGTTACTCCAAGTATACCCCTAATAGCCCCACCCCCTCCACACCTGTTCCCAGGCCTCGTGTCTCCTGTTGATGAGGTGGTTCATGAGGCACGATCACATGATGAGCACCCAAGGGCTCACCCCTTGGCTGTGATTCTTGGTGTCCTTTAGGCAGGACACACATTACAGGTCAGCTGGATTGGGTCCTCCCCGTCTGAGGTAGGAAAGAACTGAGCCTGTGCCCTGCACACAGGGCTTTCACCGCAGAAAGGGGCCAGACAAGGATGCGAATGGGGGCTGGGCATGGCAGGGGCTTGCACCACCCCCAGATGAGGGGCCCTCCCTCTGCCTCCTGTGAAGGCGTAGTATGGGCAGCCGTGCTCTGAAATAGGATGGCTTCTGGCTCCTTCTTCATGGCCCATGCCAGGGGGCCAGAGTCAAGGGGGCCTCTAGTCCTGGGAAGTCCACTCTGATGAGCAGAGGCTCAAGGGAAACAGGGTCAAGGATTTGAACCCAGTTCTCCCTGGGGAGATCCAGTGAGTGGAACCCAGCCTGGATGGAGCGTCCCTCCCCCATTCCAGGGCAGATGTCAAGGTTAGCACCGACATTGTGCCTCCAGCCCCCTCCAGCTGGTAAGTGCCGGGGGGGGGGCACACTGGGCACGGCCTGGGTTCTCAGCCATGATTCCTGGTGCCTTCTGGGCACATCACCCCACCTCAGAGATGCCAGGTTATATTTATTGTCCTAAATCACCCGAGTAAGGCCCTGAGCGCCTTGGTCATTCATTCCCCAAATGGATGCCTCCCAAAAGCCTATGCACCTGCCCACCTCTGTGCAGGGCCTGGGGGGCCTCACTCCCCCAGGAAGCAAGCAGGGGTGAGGCTTGCTAGTTTGGGCTGCCTCTTTCCTGGCTCTTTTCAAAGGCCTAACTCTGTATTACAAAAGTAACACATCCCCCTGCCCTTGAAGCCACACCTCACAGGAGTGAGGCCAGCTCTGAGGCAGGCACCCACCCCACCCCTGCACACTGGGATGACCCCCACCCAGCTGCCCACCACCAGGCTCTTTGTTAATTGAATTACACTTTTCTGTTCTTCGGGGTGGCCTTCCATGACTTTATGCCTGGGCCCTGCCACAGGCTGACTGAATCCAAGTGGTCCCGGGGTGGGGACATATTTTCAGCAAGTGAGCCCTGTGGTAAGGCAAGTCACACGTAGCCATCAGCCGCTGGGGGGTGGGGGGGACGTGTGCACGCCTTCCCCAACTCCCCCCACCCCAGCTTCCCAGCTCTCCCACCGCCCACACTCGCCAGCCCAAGCCTTGTTTTTATGGTGTCCAGGTTAACAATGGTTACAAATGATTTCCTTTCCTGTGTGTTTGGTCATAAGGTAACAAACAGCATCTGTGAGGCTGAGCCTGCTTCTATCATTTACTGGCAGGGCAGCAATTTTCCTGCCCAAAATGAAATGAGAACTTTAAAAATATTTGACCAAATGTTAAGGGCATGTTGGATGGGGGACAGCTGGCCCCCAAGGCAAGAAATCTGCGCCAGAGCCTGGCCCGATGGCAAAGAGCAGTTTAGGCGTCCTTGAAAGCTATTTGAGGAGAGTGCCGGGCACGCCCCCAGCAGGGGCGGAGGTGAGTGGCCACCTCCCGCGGTGACGCTGTCCTGTCAGCACGAGCTCACCCCAGCAGCCCTTTGCACAAAGCTGTCCTGTGTCACCTGGTCCACAGCCACCTCCTGGACAGGACAGTGGCCAAAAAGAGCTGGTGTTCCCCTCCGACAGGCCGCCTTCATCCAGCCCAGATCTCAGCTGTCTGGCCGTTTCCTCTTCAGCCTTGAGCTCTGTTCCCGTTACAGCAGACCCTTTCAGGACAGCCAGTTCAGCGCATGGCTCTGGCCCCACCCTGGGCCCCTCTTCCCACAGCCGGTGCACCCACGGGTCAGGATGCCTGGGGCTCCTCAGTTCTGCCCTGACTTCGGGGGGCCAGCATATCCTTAAAGGCTATGTGTGCAGAGGTACCTGTGGAGGAGTGAGCTCCCTGTTCTTAGGGGTATGCCACCAGAGGCAGGGACTGAAGTGTTGGGTAAGATCAGACTAGACGCCTCCTGTGGGCCCTCAAGCCCTGAGATAGACTCTGGATTCCAGACTCCAAAGAAAAGGACTCAAGGAGCTCCCTGGGTGACAAGGGAGACCCAGCCTGGACTGCCTGGGCACTTGGTGCACCCGCAAGGCAGGCATGGCTACTGCCCCTCTGCAGCGTGGGGGGCTGGGGCTCTAAGAGCCGGTGCACAGGTGGAATCTGGGCTCATGGCCGTCTCTCAGCACAAATGCAGGAAAGGTCAAACCCGTGTCTTTGGAGGGCTGGTGGCCTGTGGGTAAGGCAGGAGCCAGGACCAGGGGCCGGCCAGTACTGTCCACTGGACCCTGCAGCCAGGCTTGACCACTAGGCCCCAAATGCTCACATGACCTGCGCCTCTGGCGATTTGAGGCTCACGAGGGATTAGGAGAGAAGTGTCAGCATTAACCAGAGATGCCAAGGTCAGCCCGGGGGGTGAGGAGAGATTGGATGCTTGGCCCAGGTCCGCCAGGTCTATCCAGGAACCCCTCCCCCATGGCACGGGAGCCCCCACCTCTCCTGGAAGCCTCCACCTCAGTGGAAGAGGGAGTGTGAGCTTAAGGTGGAACAGACTTGTGCCTCCAGGACAAGCCACCCAGCCTTTGCTGTCAAATGGGGGTGACCCGGCCTGCCTGGTAGTCTCAAGACACAGCCAGTGCGGGGCGGGGCCCCAGAGCAGGTGCGTGCCAGATGTCTGCGGTCCAGCCAGGCCGGCCCTTCCCTTCCCGCTGCAGGCTCAAGCACTGCTAGCAAATCTGGGGGAGCACGTGAGCCCCACCAGTCCCTTCCCACAGCCCATTCCACGGCAGTTTTTAGGGGCATGACATTTCCATCTAGTAACAGGCCCCCCCACAGGCCAAAAGGGATTGCATGGTGACCACATTTAGGCTTTTCTGATAGCCCTCAGATCACTCCACATAGATGGTCTGTCTCCAAGGCCAGCCCATCTGGGCTGGACCTGGTGGCTTGGGGTTCAGAGACATGAGTGTCACAACCTAGGTTTTTGCAAATGCAGTAGTGCCTGGGGTGGGGAGGGGGGTGCCAACTGGGCCAGCTCATTGGCCTGACCCCAAGGGGCCCAGCACCGACTAGCTGATGCCCCTCACTAGCTCGGTCCTCCAGAGCCTGCTGCTTTGGGCACCTATGCTTGTTCTGACCACAGGGCCTTTGCATTCACCATTCCTGCTACCTGGAATCCTCCCATTTGCTCCCTCTGCTCATTTGGGTCTCAGCTCAAATGTCCCCTCCAGAGGGCCCCCCCCCACCCCCTCCAGGTACCATCGTGTCACTTTTTACATTTTCAGCATAACGTTTTCCACTCTCAGATGTCAGCTTGCAGAGCCTGGGAGCTCCTTGGCATGTGGGGCTGCTGGGTGGTATGAGGACACCTCCACCCAGAGGCTGGGCTGGCTCCCCAAAGGGAAGGGACAGAAGGGGGGCACTGGGGCAGGGGGTGAGGCTGGCAGCACAGGAAGCTCAAACATCTGCGGGAGTCCTTTCCCTGCTGTGGACGGCGATGCCGGCCTCAGGGCTGCGAGGCTTCAGGCAGAAGGAGGCCACACCAGCCTGGCCTGGAGCCCGCGGGCGAACGCTCCCTCCCGAGGAGCCCCAAACTCCTTCCCCCATCCCCACCTGGCCGGACAGAGAGCCTGAGGGGATGCTGGCATCAGGGTGCCTTTATTGGGGAGTTAGGGTGTGCTGGGGGCAGCGAGACACGAGGGCTCGGTGGCCAAATAACGGCATGTCCAGTGCCCCCAAGGCAGAGGTTTCCAAGGCACTGAGCGGCCCGCATCGGGCACGAACACCAAGCGGCGGCCAGGCGCCCTTCTCCCCACTGCAGGGCCTGGCACTCGGGGCAGGCCGGGGGCAGCAGGCCCTCAGTGAAGTGGCCACGGGCGCGGTCAGCTCCTCTTGTGGGACAGGGAGGCTTTCTGCTGGTAGATCTGAGCGGTGAAGGGCCTGCAGGGAGGAAGGCCCCGTCAGCTCATCTCGGAGGTGATGCCACCACCCAGGCCGTGCCCCCCACTGCAGCATGGACAGGAGGCCCAGGCTGCCCTGACACCGCCTGCCCGGCCCCCCAGCCCCCCCGCCCCGGCCCGCTCTGAGCTTCCTGTCGGCCACTTGGCCAGTCACACTCTTCGCATGTGACAGCATGCCTACTCACTCCTCGTACTGGATGGCGACTATGTAGATGAGGCCCACGACCACGGTCAGCAGCAGGCCGGTGGGGCTGGCGTGCCTGCGGAGAGCACACGGTCAGCTCTGGGCCCAGCCTCCTCCCTTGGAGCAGGACCCCCGCCGTGCTGGTCCTGACCCGATGGCCACCGGCTGGCCGCCTATGCAGCACGGCTCAGTCCTCCACGGGGGTCCCTGCTCAGGACACAGCAGGGATGCAAAGGATGTCTGGCCTCTCAGACTTGCCTGAGTGGCCCAGCATGTCCTTATCTGCAGAGGAAGATGTTCCGGGGGTGTGGGGGGGGGGATCAAATGCCCTCCAGTGACAGTATTCTCAGGCTGTTGTCTAGAAACAGGTCCAGGGCCCCCAGCCACATGTGGGGGATCCAGGAGGCCTTCATGGGGCTTCCTGCTGGTCACAGGGGAGCCTGGGTGCATCCACTGTCCAGCTGGCCCCACCTTTTCTAGTTGCCTCTGACCCCAGAGGCTCCCCAGGGGGTGGGCTGCGGCACCCAGAAGGCCGGGGGGAGGAAGGAAACTGGATCGTGGGGCCGCACAGAGCCCGGGGGTGAGCAGGGAACACAGGCCCCAGGACTTGGGTGCACCAAGTGGAGTCCCTCTGCCCTGCCCCCTCGCCTCCGCCCAGGGCCTCACCCTGTGTCTCTGTCTGTCCAGGAGCTCCAGCAGGGACAGAGAAGGCCCCACCCTCCATTCTGTGGCCTCGATTCCTATCATCCTCCAGGCCCAAGGGGTCTGCCCACCCCTCACCACTGCCAGGTGGAGATGCCAAGGCCAAACGGAGACCCTTCTGGGGCTAAAATGAAATCTGCCCTCTGGGAGCTTTACTCACTGACCCTTTTGGTTTTCTGGAGTGAGCAGAGCTCCCCCCACCATGAGTCTGGCACCCAAGGAGATGGGGCGGAGGCTCAGGAGGATGGAGCCAGGGGCCTGCACCCCCCAGGACGACCCCCGCCCCCGCCCCCGGCCCAGGCCCTGGAGCATGAACCAAGCAGGCACCCGTTCTCCATTACATCCACAGGAAACTTCCCCACTTCCCACATGCTCTCACACTCTTGACCTTGACACCCTAACAACCCTGTGTGGAAAGGATCATCTCCTGCAGACGGGGAGCCTGAGGTCCAGACTGACCCACATGCCTGGCCCTGAGCCTGAGGGGTGGCATTGCTGGGGGAACCGGCTCTGTCCCACTCGGGCTAGGGGGCTGGGAAGGCAAGGCCTGGAGAGAGCAGGAGCCCCCAGGAATCCCTCTGCCCCAAGCCCACAGGGCTCCCCCATCCATGGGGCCCCTGCTGGGAGACAGATGGGCTGCAGGAGGCCGGGACAGCCCTGCGGGTCAGCATCTTGCAGCCCCAGGCAAGGGCCCTTCTGTAAGAGCTCAGGAGAAAGGCTTTGTCCTGCAGCACGGTGGCGGCCCTCCTTTCTCACCGTGAGGCTGGTGTCCTCCCTACGGTCCCTCATATGTTCCTGAGAGCCCTGACCTGGTGACATCTCACTCCTGGGCACCGGGCACCACCACTGGGGCGCAGACAGGGTCCACATGTGAGCTCTGCCTTTGGAGGGCGCATCTGAGCACAGAGGACACAGCTGTGTGGGAAGTCGGGGGTGAATGGTCAGGGAGGGCTTCCTAAGGAGAGGACACTCAAGCTGGGTCTGGAAATACCAAAAGGGAAGGAAAAGGGAGGGAACAGTGGGCGCGCTGGCAGGGGTGAGCTCAGAGGGCAGAATCAAGAAGCTGCAGGGCGGGGCCTAGGGAGACGCGCTGTGGAGTGGGTGAATCTAGGGGCATGGAACCTTCCCCCCAGGATCCCACTGCCCAAGTCCAGGTGAGAGGGGCTGGGCTGGGGCAGGGGTGAGGTCCTGGACAGACCCACAGAGCCTCCTCTGGCACCTGGCACTCAAAGCCCAGTGCTCCGATCTGGGCTCAAAGGCAGGGGTGTCGTGGAGACACCTCATTCCTGACATTCCACCATTTCAGACTCATTCCTTTATGTCCTGGAACCTTTCTGGTCTCTGGGAGCACCTGCATCATTCTAAACACATGGTTTCAAGTGTCCAATAGAAGCAGAACGCTTTCTACCAAAACACTGCCTGTGGAAGAAGCCCTAATACGGAAAATGGACAAACAGGAGGTGCTCCGGAGGGGCACGGGGTGTGAGGCCCAGAGCCCATGGCGCTCCCTATGCCGGCCTCCCCGCCTGGGGTCTCTGGACAGCGTAAGCCCTTGGCAGTGGCTCAGGACCTACCAGCCCTAATGTTCCAGGACAGGGTTGGCAGTCTATGGTCTATAGGCCAGGAGTGATTTTTATATTTTTAAATGGTTAAAAAAAATAAAGGAATAGAATATCTCATGACACACAACAACTCTATGAAATTCAAATTTCAGTGTCCAGAGTGCAGCGGTGCTGGTGCTGGCTACGGCCACCCATTTCCCTACGGTCTCACGGCTGCTCTGCCTGCGGCCTGGGAGCCTCGCCTCTCCGGCCCTGCAGGGCTAGCTCCTGTTCTAGGACGTGGTCTGTTTCCACACAGAAGAAAGTCCCAAGGAACACCTCGGGCCCACTGATGACAGAGGGCTGGCCCGTCTTCCCCGGGAGGCAGGGAGGGGGGCAGGAAGGCCCGATACTCACATAATGGCCCAGCCCAGGTAATTGGCTGTGCTGCCCCAGTACATGGGGTTGTCCAGGATGTTGAATGGGAATGTGGTCACTCTGGCCTCCATAAGGATCCCGAAGTAATCTCCTGTGGACAAGGTGGGACGGGGCCCAGGGGTCACAGCTGGCTGCACAGTGACTGAGGCAGGCCCCCAGGGTGGGCACCGCGGGGTTTCCTCCAGGAGGCTCCGAGTCAAGGGGCACCCCAAGCAGTGGGTCCACTCAGGTCACAGGCATGTAGAACCTCCGAAGGCACAGAGTCCTGAAGCCTTCCCTCCACCATCTGCTCCTTTTCTCTGTGCCTTTGCACATGCTGTTCCCTCTGCTTGGGACGCCTTTCCCTGCTCTCTATCTAGTGAGCATCTTTCCTCCTTTGGCATTTCTTCCCTGCCTGATGTCACCTTCTGAAAGAGACCCTGCCCTGCCTGCTACCCACCATTTCTGCCCCCAGATCCTCCCTCGTCACCCAGTATGTGGCCTGGGTGAGCTCCTCCCACCCCAGGCCACCTGCCATGGCACGGTGCTCAGGAAGGGCCCCGCAGTGTCGGCCCAGCCTCCTCTCCCCAGGCCCCCTCAGGGCTTCATCCGAGGCGGAAGTAGGGCAGCAGCAGGCGGAGAAGTCCGCTCTCTAGGGACAAAGGGTGCAGGGGCACGGGAGCCACCCGTGGGCTGCGGAAGACTGTCTTCCCAGGAGGCAGGAAATGGGGCCGTGGGCCTGGAGGTGGACGGCACAGAAACTAGCTTTGGGGCTGACTCACAGGAGGGAGGCAGCCGCTGTGCCCTACATCCAGAGCCTAGTGGCCCTTCTTGGCCGCCTCTTCTGGGTGTCGTGCTGCGGTGACTGCTTGTCAGGCTCCTCCCCCCTGCCCACCCCCGACTGGCTCCTCTAGGCGATGCGCCCTACACGGCGCTGACCATGTCCTGCCCCCACACATCCGGGGCTCCGCCAGCTCCTTCCCAGCTCTGTGCCCACACCTGCACCATGCCGGTATGCCACAGGGCTACTGACCCCTGGTCTTCCAGGGCCTGAGCTGCACAGGACAGACAGCACCCCTCCTCCCTCCGTGGCCCTGGGCCCTGGGCTCTGTGAGACCTAACCGTGATCCCCACCTCCTCCCTGTCCCCCCTCACTACCCAGCCAGTCCAACCTCCTCATTGCTGGCATGAGACCTTCCCAAGCCCTTCTGTGGCCCCACCTCTCCAGGAGTGAAGCCTCAGGCCCTTCCATGGCCTTCAGGGACACATGTGACGTGGCCTTCACCTGACTTCCAACCCTTGCCTCACTGTCCCCAGCCCCCCGCCCCTGCACACCAGCCACCCTGCCTGCCACCCTGCCCTGGAGCACACTGTTTGCTCCCAGCTCTCCTTCCCACTGGCCCCAGTGCCCCATCCCCTCTGGGCAGACCCTGAGCTCCCATTCCATCTCCTAGGTTTCTGCCTGCATGCCCCTCTCCTAGCACTGGGCACCCCAAAGCTCCAGCCTGAGCACGAGGCACTAAACCGCCTGCGGGCCCCACTGCCTCAGGTGCCCAAAGGCCCAGGGCAGGCCTTGGCACAGGCCTCATGTGCACGCTGCTTCCAGAGGTCTCGTGTGCCTGTGAACACAAGCTCCTGAGGAGTTGCAGACCCCCCGCTGCAGCCTGCAGTATCCGAGGCCCCTCGCTGCAGCCCGCAGTATCCGAGGCCCCTCGCTACAGCCCGCAGTACCCGAGACCTCCTGCTGCATCCCGCAGTACCCCAGACCCCCTGCTGCATCCCACAGTACCCCAGGCTCCCCGCTGCAGCCCGCAGTACCCCAGGCTCCCCGCTGCAGCCCGCAGTACCCCAGGACCCCCGCTGCAGCCAGCAGTACCCCATGACACCTCCTGCAGCCTGCAGTACCCCAGGAGCCTCGCTGCATCCCACAGTACCCCAGGATCCCTGCTGCAGCCTGCAGTACCCCAGGACCCCCGCTGCAGCCCGCAGTACTCCAGGCCCCATACTGCAGCCCGCAGTACCCCAGGACCCCCACTGCATCCCGCAGTACCTCAGGACCCCCGCTGCAGCCCGCAGTACCCCAGGACCCCCGCTGCAGCCCACAGTACCCCAGGCCCCCTGCTGCAGTCCGCAGTACCCCAGGTCCCAAGTGGCTGGGTAGAGAGCAACCCAGGCAAATCAGGGGGGCGCGGGGACTGCCCTGGGCACTGGAGGAAATTGAGGCCAGGTCTGTGAAGTGGGCTGGAGGCTGAGACTGGCGAGGACCAGGGAGCCCCCCATCCAGCCCATCAGAGGGGTGGGCACCTCCTACGCGCCAGCTGCCTGTGGGGCTCCCTCTGTGGGCTGCCTCCTCCTTTCTGTCCCTGGCCCTGAGACTGCCCTTACTCTTGCAGCCTCTCCCAGCTGCTCTCCTCCTTGGGCTTCCGAGTTGCTAGAAGCTGCTGACATCATGAGGACCTCTAGCCAGGCCAGCACGGGGCTCCCAGCCCAAAAGCACCTGGGCCGGCAGCAGAGGGGAATGCAGAGCAAGGACAGCACCTCCTTACCCCACATCCGATCCAGACCACACCTGCCCTGCCTTGTGTCCCCAACCCAGCAAGCGGAAATCCCGCCTGGCCTGGCAGCCAACCAGCTGGATGAGGTAGCAGAGCCCAGCTTCCCAAGCTGACCAGGCAGAGGCCCGGAGGAGGGAAGGAGCCCTGAGCCCCAGAGTTAGTGGCAGAGCAAGAAGGTGGCCGGGTCTGCTCATACACCCCATGAAGGTGTCAGAGATGGCAGGGCAGTCAGCCCCCCAGCCCCCCACTGAGCCCAGAGCAGGTCTGCTCATGGCCCCCCTGTCCCCGGGGTCTTACCTAGGAAGGTCCCGGTGAAGCCCAGCGCAAAGAAGCTGGAGAGCACAAATGTACTGCCAATTCCCAGGAGCGCAAGGCCCAAGCAATAGGCTGTGGGGTTATCCAGGCTCTCCATCTTGGGCTGGCTCAGCATGGCCTGAGTGAAGCTGGGGGCAGAGTCAGGAGATCACTGCGTGGAGAGGGGCTCCCCTACCCGTCCCACCCGCTGTCTCCCAGGTGACCCCCAGAGTTGCCAGTCCAGGGGGGTCCCAGAGCCTGCCAGGGCCGGGCTGGTGACCCAAACGAGTGAGGTAGGCTGCCAGTGGGTCATGGCCCCTGTCCTGCCCCTGTAGCACCAGCTCCTCCCCTCACCCCCACCAGAGAAGTGACCAGAATGAGGAGCCTGGGCCCTCCTACATCTTTTTATTTTTTGAGAAGCCAGAAATCATGACTTTCATGTACAATACTGTAATTATTAGAAATAGGCAATAATGACAACTGCCTTAGTCTCTGTGTGACAGCGGGCTGGATTCAGCCCAAAGGCCACCAGTTTGCAAACTCTGATTCCAGTCCAGTTAGGCAACCGGCACTTCTGAGGCACATGTGGCTCAGAGCATGTGCCCACGCGCCCCTGCACTTGGCAGGTGCTGCACGTGGTGCTGGCATCCCATGCCCCTGGAACGGACACGGTGCCCAGAAGCCCCGGGCACACTCTGCCCCCTCTGCAGCCTCCACAGCCCCTGGGCAGGGCTGGCCACATCCCAGGTGGCACTTCAGAGGCCCCTTAATGTTTTCCCTCCTCCTCTGAAATGCCCCCAGCAAGCTCCTTCTGGGGAAAAGCCTATGAAGGCCTTGTTATACAGCAAGTGATGAAAACACAGGGGAGGGGGCCTGGGCTGGTGGGTTTGGAGGTTCAGGTTCTCCAAATGGCTACTCAAGAGGGGAAGGTAAGGTGCAGGCAGGACACAGTGACTGGGTTCACAGTAATGCACTCAAGGTTCGGGGTCTCCCTCACTGGTGGGGAGCTGGCACTGGTGAGGGACACACTCAAACGACAGGAGATATGTGGGAGCAAGTGCACGTGTGTACCACTCCCCCATGTTTGCAACACTCAGAACAGACACGAAGCTCTCCTGCCTCATGGGCCAGCTGTCTATACCCGCTCTGTACCAGGTACATCATAGCTGGGCAGCTCACCTCCCCAGCCACACACTCATCCACCTGTCTAGCCTCTGTCCATTCACCCACCCACCCATCAGTCCATCCTCCATCCATCTATCCTTCCACCCATCCTTCCATCCATCAGTCTGTCAGTCTATCCCTCCATCCACCCACCCATCCATCTACCCATGCATCCATCCATCAGTCTATCCTGTATCTATCAATCCCTCACAAAGTACCTCTGTTTGCAAGGCTCTATCAAGCAGAACAAATTCACCATCCTCACTCATTCATTCCACTGGGAAATTCAAATTGTTGTAAAACCATCCTTATTTGAGCAAAAAACCACCTCCCTCAAACTCTCTTCTCCAACTACTTTCAGCTCCTAGAGAACAGAGGCTGCTTTTCCTTCCCCCAAGTCTCTCCCAGGCACCTGGCACATGCCACACAGGACGGGTTCATATTCATCAACTGAAGGAAAAGCAGTGCCCCATTACCCACTACCTCCCCCTCCCCCTGCGGGCAGAGGCCCGCATGGTGACCTGTCAAACAGTGGCACATGGATGTCAAAGCACACCTAAACACCGGTCACGCTGCCCATACCCCCAGCTCTCCACCCACCACTGCCCTGCCTCACCCTTCCTGCTGCCCAAGCTCAGGGTCACCCAGCAGATCCAGGCTGAGCTGCTGGGATTGGCTCAGGGTCATGCACGCTCTGCTGTTGTATGTGTCACCACACCCACGCCCCACCCCTCTCTGCCCTCACCTGCCTCTCTGGCAAACCAGCAGCGCTCACCCCCTGGGCAGCCCTGTGAAGGCACACCTTCAGCCCTGCAGACCCAGCAGCCAAAGCCATGGAGCAGGCAGCTTACCACCCAGCCTCAGCACCCTCCCCACCTCTCCTGCAGGTAGGAGGGTTCAGGCCCTGGCAAGGCTGACTGCCCCACTCAGAGCAGGGCTCATCTGCAGGCCCCTGGCTCCTTGGAAACCAGGCCACTAGGGAGCACCCAGCAAAGAGAGAATATGTGGGTGGGAAAGTCATGCTCGGGCCTCTGTGCTCTTGTGGGCTGGAGTGCCTCCCCTCTCCTCCCTCCCTTGCCGGCCCTGGGGCTCTGCCTCCCTAAACATAGCTCTAGCACCTGCTCCTCCTGGCCTGGGCTGACCCTTGGCCCTCAAACCGAGGGAAATGAGGCACAGTGGGCACCCCCTGGCCAGTCCAGCATACTGTCCACTTCGAGTGCTCTGAGGGGCACGTTATGGCCGCCCAGTAAAAGAGCCCCTGGCAGAGAGCAGCACTGGTTTTCAGACTTGGATGCCCTGAGCCTTGGCTTTTGTCTCTGTAGTCGGTGGCGGCAACCCCTCGTCACTCCATGTGGAGTTGTGACTGATGGCTGTGCACTCTCTGCTGAGTGTGAAACACGCTGGGCTCTGCCTGTGGGGCTTGTGGACGGCGGGACAGACGGTGGTGTGGATGCAGGTGACACGGCGTGATGAAGCATCGGGCACCACGGGACCGGCACACCGCACGGCGGGCCCAGAAGGCCACAGTAAGGCTCAAGCTGGGATCTGGTGAAGACATTATCAGGAGAAGGGCAGAGAGAGAATTCCAGAAAGAGGAACAGCCCAGAGGCTGGGGACAGAGCCCAGCACAGGAGCTCCATGCGAAAGCAGCCTGCAGAAGAGACCCCGCCTTGGGGTCATTTGGAATGCGCTCCAGTGAGTTGGGAAGTCACTGGTGGGGGGAGCAGAGCGGGATACCAGTCAGCGACTGTGGCAGGAGGGCAAGCGCTGCGGCCGCGGGGGCCGAGGGAGCCCGGCCCCAGCCCAGAGGGGACCACCACACAACCAGCCTCGGTTTCACGCTCCGTGCTGTCGGCTCCAGTCCCTCTGCCAGGATTCACTCACATCATCCAGGAAGCACATAAGCTGCCTGGCCCTGAGTGCATGCAGCCAAGGCAGCGATGAAAGTGGAGCCTTCTCTCGGACGTGCTGGCCTGAAGCCACTTGGCAGGTGGATGACCCTGCAGGAGAAGCCATCTGCTTGGAAGCAGGTGGAGATTCCTAACAAAGGGAAGATCTAGGACCAGTGATGGGCAGCAGGCCCTGTGGTGGCTGCCTGACTGTCCAAGACTGGACCCGGGCCTCCGTCCACCTGCGGCCTCTTTTCCATTCCTTCTCAGTGGGTGGAGAGGAAGAGAAGGTGCCAACAAAAGGCACTTTCCAAGCTCCTTCAGCACCCACTCCACGCAAAGCTCTCCAGGCCATGCTCGCTGGGCTCAGCAGAGAAAGCAGGCAAGGCCCTGCTGGAGGGTTGTATTCAGGTGCTCTGTGCACTGCCTGGCCCTCGGACACTTTGGGCCCACGGGCGTCAGCTTTCCCGGAATGGCAGGCCCGGCCCCAGTCAGGCGATCCGTGGTGTTCCAGCTCCTCCATTAACCGGGAAGGCACAGTCCTTTCCCCATGGATAATTAATGGAGGGATGAGTGGCTCTGTGAGCCACGCTCCATAATAGAATGAAGTAACAGGAGGCAATTTCCTTTGGAAATACTCTGCACTGGGGGTGGGAGTGGAGAGACGCATTCATTTGTCTCGGGTTCTATTTTTAAAACCTGGATTGAGCTTTCGGTCACCAGTGTGACTTGAGGATGTCTACGCTCTGCTCCCCTGAAATCCCGGAACCCAGAGTGGAGGCAGAGAGAGGGTGTCACGGCCCATTGTGTCCCTGCCGCGCGCCAGGCACCCGGCTCGGCCACCCGTGGCGCCCATCGCCCTGTGTGGCCATGTCTGTCTGCAACTGAACAGCCCTGACAAACTTCCATCCTTCGAGGATGCCCTCACGTGCTCCCCAGGTGAGCCTGAGCGGCGATTCACTTCACATTCTGGCTTTCAGGCTTAGCATAGTGCACGCCTCAGGGTTCAACCACCCTGAGCAAAACTATTCATGAATGTCGGCATCTGGTGGGCTGACTTTTTTTTTTTCCTAATCCACATTAAAATAAACCTACAAGTACTAAAGCAAACCAAAACAAAAACGTTCACCTTGGTAACCCCTTGAAAAGTCGTCGGGTGTCTAGAATTTAGGGTTGTGATGCTGTATTGATCCTGTGCAATTGATGAACACATCACCTTTGCAAAGGGTTTCCAAAACCCATCACAGCCAAGAGAGGGTCTGTCTTATCTTACAAATAACGAATAGAGCGGTAGGGGGTGGGGCAGGGGAGGAGCCCAGGGGATAACCAGCCTCTTGGTGGGTCCGGGCGGGGGCAGGGAATAGGGCTGGGGGCAGGGCCCTATGGTTGACTTATTTTTGCTTTTGCCAGATGGAGGTCCTCAGCCCCTCTACCTGGGTCCTGAGCCCAATATCTGGACCCATCCTGTTGAGATGCAGGATCCTCGAAATCCAACAGCCAGGCCCCATTTGCCTCTGGGTAGCCTAACCCAGACTCCCCAGCCCCCTCTCCTGGTCAGCAGCAAGTTCTCCAGCTCTCCCACCTGCACTGAGGGGCTTCCGGGGTCTGCTTACCAACGTCCCCACACAGTCCCCACCCACAGGTCCTGGGCCCAGGCAGGATAGGACAGAACCTTGGGCATTACAGCTGAAAGGTATCTGAGGGGACCCCCTCATTCTCACACCAGTGACAGGCCCAATCACAGGATTCTGAGTCTGCATGGACCTCTGGCTGCTCCCCAGTTCTGGCCTCAGCCTCCACCTGCCTCCCGCCCCAGCCTCCTCCTCCTGGAGAGCCTCCACCCCAGATCGCACGCCTCACCAAGGCCCTTCCCCAAGGCAACCCCTCCAGTGCCCGCTTGGCCGGCAGAGTTAAGGCTGACCCCATGTGCCTCTCCTGTTCCGGCCACCTCGAACTCCCTTTCACCGTGGGGCAGGCAGGCCTCCAAGGGGCTCCCCCAGGCAGGCCCGCAGGATCCCTCCCACTGGGTGTGGACTGCCCTCCAAACAGCAGCACTTCCTGACAGGGTTCAGTGAGGTGCTTCCAGGAGATTATCCTGGTCAGGTGCAGAGGCCTGGGGAACGTTTCCAAGAGGGCCCGGAGGCAGAGAGAAGTCTGAGAGGCTTTCTCCTGCCGGCCTGGAAGGAGCCAAGCACCGTGCGGTGGGGAGGAGTTGTGGCCAGCAGTGGTGGGGACACCTGGAGTTGAGCTCCTGGGCCCTCCAGCAACAGGGATCTGAGTCCTCCTGCAACCCGTTTCCCAGCCGTGCTCTCACTGCACCTTCTGACAGCCCTCCTCTGCAATGAACTGTCCCCATCTGCCCCGTTTGCCACGCAAAGGTGCCCCCTCGCCCCGCAGGCCTGTCTCGCCCACATCTCGTGAGCGGTTCCAGCAGGACCCTGGATGCGGCAATAACTGGCATAGAGATGGCCACAGGGGCAGAGACCCACACGTGCTGACACCCACCAATCTGGCCAGTCCAAGCACGCCATGCACCTGCCCCCAGGCAGCTAGCACACGGCGGGGAAGATGTTTGCTGCCCTGGCCCCAGTCCCATTTCTGCTGGAGGTGCGCCCCATGCTGTGAGTGGAAGTCACCTGCTCGGCTGTCCCCACACTTTCATGTCCCTGTTTCCACAAGACCCCGGGCAGTTCCGAAGTGTCCTGGAATATAGCTCCATTGAGTGACTGCCCGATATACCCGAGGCCCCCTGAGGCCCTGTGCACCTGCCCATCTGCCCTGTGGCTGCCATCTTGGTGGAAGGTGGTGGGCACGATGGGACAGTTGCAATGCCAGCCCCCGGGAGCCCAGGCCCCGCCTGGCTGTCCACACGGTGTCATCCCGGCTCCAGGCCACCAGGCTCCCACTGAGACAGGCTGTGCAGGGGCTGCAGCCGCAGGGAGGGGCTTCCACAGAGGCCCCCCAGCCCATCAGGCCTCCTCTCCTTCACGCTCCACGGCCAGAGCAAACAGGCCAGTGCTAATGGCCTCCAGATAAGGAGCCTGCTCCTCCTGTCCCAGGCCCCCAGACCACATCCCGCTGGCACGGAGGCCTGGCTCTGCCCCTTTGCACCCGTCAGTGGCCATGGGCCACCGGCTTCACACCTGCAGACCCGCTGCCCCATGGTATCTTGACACCCCTGCCCAGGGCTCTCACAGGGACGTGATCCAAGCTCCATTCCATCGAGTGCACATGCGTGTATGCGTTCTCTGCCCGCCCCCCCACGGCTGCTCCCCCCCGCCCCCCACCACGGAAGCTGTGGCTTACAGACAGATAGAACAGACACATTGGAAATGTCCAGAACAAGCAAATACATAAAAACAGACAGCAAATTCAGACTCCAGTGCCCTGGGCTGAGGTTGTGGGCATGTGCTTAATAGGTACAAGGTTTTTGTTTGGGGTGAAAATGTTCTGGAATTAGACAAAAGTGGCTGTGCCACATTTCAAGTGTACGAAACATCCCTATGCTGTGTCCTCTAAGATGGCTAAGTGGCAAATTTCATGCTATGTAAATTTTACCATGAGAGAAAAAGAAAACACATCTCAAGGAAATCAGATGAAGCCCTGTGTATTAAAGGGTGCTCGGGAAAATGTGGGGGTCTGTCAGCCACAGGCAAGAGCTGTTCTCGCCAGGATTCTCACAAGCCTTTCTGGAAGTCACATCCACCTAACCATCAACCTGGCAGAGGGAAGGGCAAGTGGGAGAAGGCTGGAAGGGAGGGTGGAGACTGCTGGTCGGAAAGGCGGACAGAAACCAGTCCTGCCTGTGAGCATCCTCTCTCTCCTCCCAGAACCTTCCTGGGGTGGCCAGTCCAGCCAAGAGAAAAGTCATGGCCTGGAAGGCAGACCCCAGGCCCCACCAATGCCAGTACCGGGAAGCCAGTGAGAAGGAAGAGCCGCGAGCTACCACCTATAGGAGGCTGTACCAGGCGGGACTTCCTCCCCGCTCTTCCGGCCCCAGACGCAAGAAGCCAGAGGGGTCTTTGCTGATGTGTACAAGCCTGAAGCTGGGCTGCTGGTGGCCCTGTTCACCTGGTCTTTTAGAAACCCACAGTGCTGGGCTGCGGGCCTGCAGGGGGGACACCCCTGCCAGGGGACCAAGGACCTGGGGCCCTCTTGCTTTTGCCTCCTGCTAGCATCCTGTGCAGAAGTCGCCTAATCCAGGCATCGAAGACCGTCCGTCACCCACTTCCTACTGGCTCCCTGGAATGGAGCGTGAAGGTCTGACCAGTCACTGCCACTCCCATGCTGCTGTAAAATGGGCCCGGACGCAGGGTGGGGTCTGCTCAGCCCGGGATCCCCTGCTTGGCCACACACTTGGTGAGGAGCTGGTCAGTGAGGGATGGATGACCCCTCCTGGGAGAGGATCAAGGACTCCTGTTCCATTTCAGACAGGACATCAAGAGAGCTGGAGGGACCTGCTCAAGGCCAGCCCGTTGGGAGCAGAGCTGAGGCTGACCCAGGGCACCTGCCCTCCCTCAGGCTGCTCTGACTCCCTCCCTCTCAGGGTCCTGGACTTCATCCTCCAGGTGGATCTAGATATCCAAAGGCAGCATGGGACTTTCCTTTCATGGAGATCAGGGGCTGGCAAACCACAGCCCATGGCCAAATCCGGCCCTGCTGGCTGTGCTTGTAAATAAAGTTTTATTGGACTCAGTCACTCTCAACTCTTTACATGCAGATGGGCTGTAGTTACAACAGAGACTACATGGCCCTCAGAGTCAAAAATACTTATTACCTGGCCCTTACAGAAAAAGTGTGCTGATACCTGATGTGGAAAATCATAAAATTATGGATCTGGCTGAGTTAGAAGGGAGCTTAGCCACCAACTAGTCCAGTGGCTGACAAACTTTTTCACGAAAGGCCAGATAATACATATTTTCTGCTTTGTAGACTGAGAGGCAAAACCTGTGATATCATGCGGACACTTACGGAGCCATTTAAAAAGCAGCTGTGTACACAAGTCAACAGCAACAAACAAACAAAACAATCCGACTTAAAAATGAGCAAAGGGCTTGAATAGACATTTCTCAAAGGAAGATAGATGGCCAATAAGCACGTGAAAAAATGCTCAAGGGAAATGCGGATCAAAACAGTTCACACCCTTAAGGATGGCCGTTATCGGGGCGCCTGGGGATGCTCAGTGGGTTAAGTGTCTGACTTCAGCTCATGATCTCACAGTTTGTGGGGTCAATCATCCGCCGTGGGGCTCTGGCTGACAGCTCAGATTCTGATTCTGATTCTGATCAGCCTCAGATTCTTTGCCTTCTTCTCTCTCTACCCGTCTCTCTCAAAAATAAGTAAACAAACATAAAAAAAAAAAGATGGCCATTATCAAGAAATAATAACAGTAAGCCCTGGCGAGGGTGTGCAGAAACTAGAACTCTCCAGCAAGACTGGTGGGAAGGTCAGACAGTGAGAAACGGTAGGGCAGCTCCCCAAGAGAGTTACCCGTGGAACTACCATACGGTCTTCTAGGGAAGAAGATCGGGAAGAGTGGAGGGCAGGGCTCACCCAAGTTCCCAGCAGCCTGAGTACAGGAGCCGGCAGGTGACAGCGGCCCCACGGTCCGTGTGCAGATACACGGGTAAACCAAACGTGGTGTTTGCTTGTAAGAGAATATTATTTAGCCTTAACAAGGAAGGGCATTCTTTTTTAAAAATTCAAAATACTTTTATTCTTTACTGATTTTACTGAGATGGAATTGACATATCTATGTGTGAGGTTAAGGCAAACAGCGTGATAACTTGATGTACGTACCTATTATAATATGATTAACAAAATAAGGCAGGTCACACCTCCATCCTCTCACGCAGTCTTGCGTGTGCGTGTGTGTGCACCTGCGTGCACACGTGCGTGGTGAGAATTTCTAAGACCTACTCTCTTAGCACCTTTCAGGTTTACGAGACACTATTAGCTGTATAGTCCCCACGCTGGGCATTAGAGCGCCAGGACCTAGTCACCTTCTAACTGGAAGCTTGCGCCCTTTCTCCAACATCTCCCTCTTTCCCCCACTCCCGGGCGCTGGCTACCCCAAATCTACTCTCCGGTTCGATGAGGTAGGTTTTTTTAGATCCCACATATAAGTGGAATCGAGCACTGTCAGTCCTTGAGTCCAGCTCATTTTCACTTAGCATTATGAAGCGGATTCTGACACATGTTCCAACGGGGATGAACCTTGAGGATATTGCACTAAATGAAATAAGCCAGACACAAAAGAACAAATACTGTCTGATTCCACTTACGTGAGGTTCCCAGAGGAACTCATGAGACATTAAAAAGGCAGGTGACTAGTGGGGTTGGGCCTTTGGGGGGTCGTTTGCCAACCCCTGAGCTAGTTCAACAACTAGTTGGGAGGGTATGGGATTCATTCATTCATTCATTCATTCATTCATTCATTCATTCCAAAGGGTGAGCATGTCTGCAGGCCCTCTGGGCAAAGGCTCCTCACAGAAGAAAACAAAGGAAAAAAATCAGTTAAGCTGGAGAGTGGCTAACAAGGCTGGACCGTGGGCCAGGAGCGGTGCTGCGGAACGAGGCAGGAGCCTGTTTGGGTCTCCCTGCGTTTTCCGTGTAATTGAGGGAGGGACCCCCCAGGGAAGGAGGGCTGAGGGGCTGATGGGAGGCCCAAACACGTCCAGCAGCCGACGGGGACCAGGGCAGACCTGAAGGACCCGGCGGGAGCCTGCATGGCTTCTGTGCTGGGAGGACACCTTCCCCCACACCCCTCCCCTTCCCCCCCTTCCCCCACACTCCTCCCCTTCCTCCACACCCCTCCCCCTCCCTTCCCCCTGCTGCAGCACCCCTCCAAGTGGGAACCCGAAGTGATGTCCGTCTCAGCCGCACAGTGAGAGAGGTTAGCGCAGGAGGGCGAAGGAGCCCCTTGCAAATTGAAAGCCCGACCTGGTACATGAATTCACTGCCCTGGCCCCAAAATCCTCACAGCTCCCTCTTTCCTACCACATCCCAGGTGTGGCCTGGCCCTACAGTTGCACCCAACCTAACCCCACAGGCCACCCACTCTCAGCCCGAGCCCCGCCAGGCCAGCGACACCTAAGGATCACCAGGGGTGCATGTGCAAGTGACAGAGGGAGCCCCCCATTTCATAGGAGCCCTTTGGTCACATGCCGGTCAGGGCCGAGAGTGGCCAGCCCCTTCCCCGCTCCAGCACCCCAGGCAGCCATGTCCCCTTGGTGAGTGTGGTGGTAGGGAGAGCCAGACCTCACTGTAACTCTGACACTGTGACCACAGTCAGAGTGAGGCCCAGGGGAGGGAAGGGCAGGGCCAAGGAGTGAGCAACTTGTTTACGTGTCCGGAGCACTCGGCGGTGTTCAGACCGCGCTGGAGCCTCAGAGCAGTCCTGTGCACGCTCTCTTCGGACTCAGAGGTCAATGGGGCTCCCAGGGCAGGCTCGGTCCACTCTGCATTTAGCCTGAGTGCTCACTGTCGCCTCTGAGCCCCGGAGACCAACTGGCTCTTGGGACACACACCGTCCTGACCCTCCTGGGGCTCACAGTTGATCGAGGTGTCAGTCTTATATTATACCAACAAGTGGACGAAGGGCTCTGCCGGAGCTAGGCTGGAGCGGGTCGTCACACTCGGGCACAGGGTACAGCTGGGAGGTGCCGTGGGTGCCAGGAGCTAACGCAGGAGAGGCCAGACCTGACAGAAGTGAGGCGGCAGGAAGAGTCGGGGAAGGGGGGCGGTGACCCAGAGCTGGCCGACATGGCCGGGCCGGGTGAGGAACCCGTGTGTCGCTCTTTACTGCAACGGGGAGCGGGATGGGGGTGTAGGCAGGGCTGACCCAAGTTGATGCCCACTCCCACAGGATCCCTGCAGGGCTCTACGCTGTGTAGTCCAGAGATAAGAAAGGAGAAGTGTAGACCTCAGTGGTGGACACAGGGTATCGATCCAGAGACCAGATCCCAGGCTGGATCCTCAGTGTGCTGCTGCACTGAGCAGGGAAACAGCAACAGACAATTAAGGATGCTCCCAGGTTGCTGGCTTGAGCAAGGGGGAAGACAGAGACTGCGTTACCAAGGCAGGCAGGGAAATGGGCACGCAGCCCTGAGATAAAGACAAGTTGCCTGAGAAGAGCCAGCACATCTGAGTCAGCTGGCTCAACCGCTCACCGGCCTTGGCCCCCCTCTGATGCACGGGCTCAAATACCCACCCTCAAAGGGCTGTGGTGACCACCAGGAGCCATGGTAGGAGCCCAGCATGACTGCCCGCGTCTGGTGTCAGCAGTAACAGCGATTCAGGGCACCTGGTCTGTCGTGCCGCCTATGGACAGCTGTGCGCAGGCCCCGTTGGAGACCCAGCATGCAGCGAGACCAGGGGGCAGGGACAAGGGCAAGTTCTCTCCAGGCCTCTACCCATCCTCAGCCTCACCACAATGATGGGCCCTCCTCCTAGCCCTGGGAGTGTGTACCTAGGGTCTAGACGGCAGCCCTGGCCCAGGGCTCCCAGAGAGCAAGTCCCCCTCTGCCAGAGAAGGGCCTGTTCTCCCAGCTGGAGCTCAAATGTGCCACTGACTGTGGCCCAGCCGATGGCAGCACAGGGCCCCCCTCCATTTTTAGGGGCGACACCCAACATGGCAAGGGTAAGCAATTAGGACCATCCCCCTCTCCTATACCCATGAGCCCAGCCCAGGGTTGAGCCGGCAGCGTGATCCCTAAGTGAACGGAGTCTCTTCTCCCTAAGCTGCTGTCCAGAGCATGAACCCGCCTGGTCTCCAGCCCACATCATGCTCTATGAGCTGCAAAACCTCGAACAGACCATTGCTTCCAGCCAAGCCTCACTTTGTTCATCTGTATAATGGCATCCTTGTCTGCTCGGGGACTACATATATGAAAACGCTCCCTGGGGTCAGATGGCCTGGACTCTGGTCAGCACCCACAGGCCTGGAGGAGCCCTAGGCAGGGCCTCGAGCCACGCCCCTTGCCCCTCTGTGCAGTGAATAAGGCCTCTCTGGAGAAGTGTCTTCGTGACATTTAATCCATGGCGGGGGCCACGCCCCCTCTGAGGACCAGGACCCTTGGGATAGCCATCCTGGCCTGGCCTGGCGTGGAGGAAGTAAGGAGACAACAGGCAGCCCGAGAGACGAGGAAGCAAAGGCCATGAGTCAAATGTCCCTGGGGAAGGCTGGCCCTCCCTGACCACACTCCCTCTCCTCACGCACAGGAAGGCCAGGCCTGGGATGGCAGGAAGGCCGCAGGGTGTATGGCAAAGGTGTCCTGGACACAGAGAGGGAAGGCTGGCCCTGGTCTGCCAGTGTGGGAAGGGGAGAGGGAAGGGGTCTGGGAAGGGTCCCGTCAACACGGCCCTGTCCTTGGCGTCTACAGAGGCAGCTTCCCACTCGCCAGGATGGGGCAGCAAGCCCAGGCCTCCCCTCCTCACCCCAGGACCCCCAGGGGAAGGCAGGGTATGGAGGTCACTCCCACGTTGAGGCCAGGGCCACCAGGGCTCCTAATCTGTCACGATGAGTCAGACCTTGCGATTCTCCTGTGCTGTCGCTCATTTTTCATAGCACCGCATGGGTCGTGTTCCGTCCATGAGCCAGTGTGGTGCCCACAGTGGCTCTTACAGAACAGAGGAGGTGGTGCCCCAGGCTCAGGGATGGCCGGGCCAGCCCACATCTGACAAAGCCGTCACTGCCCTTCCAGGCCTGCTGCCTGCAGGGCACCGCGCCTTGTGCCTGAGCACTAGCACCCACCACCAGGCCCAAGAGCAGTGGTTCATCATCTGGAAGGAGGTCGCCTGGCAGGAAGGTAACCCTCCAAGCCCAGACACGAGCTGAGCAGCTTGCCAACACCAGCCCGAGCCTGCATGAGGCCAGGTCCCCAAGCGTCACCTGCCTTCTGCCTGGGCATTTCCCAGAGGGGACTCCTGCAGCAGCTTTGTGTACACCCTGGAGCCTGGGGACCACCAGGACTCACGCACGCTGCTCCTGCATGCCTGCACCCCAGGCATGTGGCCACGAGCGACCTCGAGGACTCGGCTGTTGAAGGAGTCCAATGGCCCAGAGAGGAGGGGGCGACTGGGTGCATCCGCATCTGGATGGACACCTGTGACACTGCCTCCAGGGGCTGCCCCCTCAGGTGCCATGGGTGCCCCCAGTGCAAATGGACGCCGATCGGTCAGCCCCAGGGGTGCTTACCAGTGCGAGCGCAGGATGTTCAGGAGCAAAATGGCAGCGCCCAGGGAGTAGCAGGCCAGGTAGGGGGATCGGAAGGCCTTGCTCAGCTTGCGCGTTCTGTGTTCCCATCTCGCAACCTAAACAGTGCAGAGGAGAGAATAAGGCGATGGAAGATGTTCACTGGGGAGAATACTGGGGCCAAGGGCAAGTGGGGAGCAGGTCCTTCTGTGCTCCACAGCTCCGGAGCCCCCATTCCAAGGAGGGAGATTGCATGCAGCGGCTGCATGTGGATCTCAGCCCAGCTCCGAGGGGATTGCTGCACTTCCAGTCCTGTCTGGGTGGACCACAAGGGCCTTCTGGAAACACACAGCAAACACATCCAGCAGCAAAGAGAGACCTGAGTCAGAAGGCCACCCGAGCCAGAGCAGAGCTCTTACCAGCCCCTGGGCCTCGCTCCAAACCCAGCATCCCGCCGCACACCTTCCCACAGTCTCAGCACACGACACAGAAACAGAGAAGGAGCAGCCGGACAGACACAAACAGGAGCTGCCAAACCAAGGGAGGCTGAGGGCGAGCACAGACTCAGGGCACTCTCACCCCTGGGGCAGCCCCCACCCTCACCTCTGCTTCCCCAGCGCCCCCTGAGGCACAGACTTGCAAGTTTCTAATTTTAGCTGCAGGATCCTGTTGTAGGTTTTCAAACGGATACTATCTAGACTCCACTTCCAACAGCTAACAGTGGAGCACAGTGAACAGAGGGCTCTGCTGGCCTCCAGGACCCCAGCCTCCTTACACACACACACACACACACACACACACACACACACACACACACACACACACGTTGCCACTGGACTTCCATTGCACCTGCTGCCAGGAGGGGGGGTGGGGCACAGCACAGGGGGAGGTGCAAAAAGGCAAATACCAGCAGGGGATGCTGACGGGGAAGTGGCTGGGAGTCAAGGTGGCTGGTCTCTGGTTATGTGAGCAGGTCACCCACGTGGGATCTGAACACGAATATATGTGCGTGTGTGACATGTGGAGGGTCTTGAAGTTCCAGGCGGCCCTCTGTGGTCCTGGGATCCTATAGGGGTACTAGATCCAGGGGCTGGCGGGGCCATTATCTCCATCACGACCTCAGCAATGATTCTGTCTGCTCCCCAGCTCCACTTCCCAAGTGAATCTGTCTTTTCCCGGCAATTAATCAGTAAGAGAGTGACTAGCGGCTCAAGGCTACTGACTGACTCTTGCCCTAGAGAAAGCGGCTCCTGTCCTCAGATCTCCTGGGTGGTAGGGGGCTGGAGGGAGAGGGTATAGGCTGGAGTTTACGGGAAGGTGGTAAGTGAGGTGGCTCCTGGGCCTTCCCCTCAATTGCAGATCTGTTGCTATTGCTGCTCAGTTCTCCCGGAAGGTAAACAAACCCTTTGTCCGGCTCCAGGCAGGCGCCTCTGCTGACCCCATGGGAAGCTCAGGCCTCACTCGGAAAGGAAGGATCAGAAAGAAGGAAAGGAAGGATGGAGCATTCAAGGGGCTGTGAATGTACCACCAGAGCCTGCGGTGAGGGACGAGGGGGCCTCAGAGTCAGACTTCCTATTTCTCATGGCCATTTCAAGGTTTTAAAAAACATTTTCTGAGATCAAATTCAAAGTGTTTTTCCGTGGCACCGCCATCACCAGGGTCTAATTCCACAACTCTTCCATCGTCCTACACCGAAACCCTGAACCCATTAGCTGTCACTCTGCATCCCCTTCCCCAGCAGCTGGCCACCACTAATCTACTTTCTGTATCTGTGGATTGACCTCTTCTGGAAGTTTCATATAAATAGAACCTTGTGACCTTTTGTGCAATGTCTTTGAGGTTCACCCACGTTGCAGCACGTGACTTTGTAACCGGATGATGCCCCCTAGTGTGGATAGACCACATTCTGTTCATGCATTCAGCGGGTCACGGACATTTGGGTGGCTTCTTTCCTTTGGCTGCCATGGATAGCACTGCTGCGAATGTCCGTGTAGCAGTTTGCTTGGACGTGCGTTTTCACTTCTCCCGGGGGTACATCTGGGAGTGGAACTGCCGGGTCATAGGGTAAATCTATTTCTAACTCATTGAGGACCTTCCAGACTGTCTTCCACGGCGGCTGCACCATTTTCCATTCCCACCAGCAGTGTGCAAGGGTTCCGATTTCTCCACGTTCTCACCAACACTTGTTATTTTCCATTTTCAAAAACTGTGGCCACTCTCGTGGGTGTGAAGTGGCAAGTCACCTCATTTGAAATCCCTCCAAATAATGATAACATTGAACACCCACAGGTCATTTGTGTGTCTTCTTTGCAGAAAAGTCTGTGCAAGTCCTTTGCCATTCTTTCTGTTGGGTTGATTATCTTTTTGTTGATGAGCTGATGAGCTCTTTACATATTCTGGATAGCAGTCCTGTAGCAGACATATGAGTCACAAGTCTTTTCTTCCATTCTGTAGTCTTCACTTACTTTATATTGTCCTTTTATGCACAAAAGCCTTTTATGCTGACGAACCACTTTGTCTTGTAGGATTCAACCCAACTCAACCAACTGATGTGTGCTCAGCACTGCACCAAGTACAGCTGAGGCTCAAAAAATCAGTAAACCACCAGGCCTGCCCTCAGGAAGCTCAGAGTCTCCAAGATAATGCATGGAGAGTTTCCATCTACGTTTCTGATCCCATAGCACGAAAACCAGCCAGGCAGACTTGTGCTACATCCGGAGGGTGTCTGGGGTGGTCAGACTTCAAGGCAGGTTGTGTGGACTGCACAAGGTGCCTTCTGGAGGTCCCTCTGGAAGACACCGTAAGCCTCCAAAGCAGCCGACCAAGGGGTACAGACCAAAGGGTAAAGAGAGGCCCTTTCGGAGTGACCACCCAGCAGAAAAGTGGATCCAAGAGCCCCTGGCCAGAGGGAGGAGCCTGGCATCAAACATGAACTGCGGACTCAAGCCACAAGGGTGGACAGGACACCCAGGAAGAGGGAGTTCCAGTGGGAGGAGGGGTTGGTGACCATCCAAGGACCCTGGGGACGCAGAGATGCTGATAAATAATAATAAATAATAAATCACAATAACCATGAATTCAGCATCTCACCATTTTGAGTGCTTTTACTTTAACCCTCAAAACAAGCTTGGGTGTGTGACATATGGTCCATTTACCTATGAGGAAGCCCAGGCCTCCCCTGGGTGGGGTCACACAGCCAGAAGGAGGAGCAGCAGAATGGCCCCCTGGGCTCCTTCTGTCCAGGGAAGGCCCTCTCCCTACTCTTCCAATTAGCCAGCTGTTTTTCAAATCAGCGATCTTTGCCACACCTTGCTCCTGGTGTGTAGTTTTCAGTCACAGCATTAAAGGCCATTGATTTTTCTCTCCTAGCTGATGGGATAATGCTTTCAAAAGGACATTGAAATCTGTTAGAAATGACATAAGGTGTCACGTACTTATACCTGAGGGGCTTGTGACCCTCCCAGCAAGTCCAGTCTGGGCATGAGGGACTCAGACCTGCCCAGTGTGTCCTCCACGCAGGGGGAGGCCAGTTTCCCTCTCTGGAGATGTATGTCCAAGTATAAGATGACAGTGGAAGTGACAGCAGGTGGCATCCTGTGCTCCTGGGGATGGCTCTGCCTCCCAGAAACCCGCCACCCACCGCACAGAACGCACAGACACAGCATGGGCCATCTGCACATCCCATTGTGCTAACGGGCACTTGTCATCGACTATATGCTGAGCCAAAGAGCCAAATGCAAAAGAGTGCCTTCTGCCTAATTCCATTCACACACAGTTCTAGACCCAGCGGGACCCATTCTAGTGACAGAAGTCAGAGTAGTGGTTGCTGGGGGCTGGGGACTGCAGACTGGGGGCTGGGGGCTGAAGGCTGGGGGCGGGGAACTGGGGGCTGGGGGCTGAAGGCTGGGGCTGGGAGCTGGAAGCTGGGGCTGGGGCTGGGAGATGGGACTGGGGGCTGGGTGCTGCGGCAAGGTGTGGGGTGCTGGACTGGAGGAGAGGGCGTGTGGGCAAGGAAATGTTCTATACCTCGATCAGAGGGTGCTTACATGGGCACACACCTTTGTCAAGACTCAAACTGTACACGGAAATGGGTACGTTTCAGAGTATGTATACCATACCTCCATAAAGCGGATTTTTAAAAAATCCAATCCTCATTGAATCTGAGCTCTACGGTCAGAGGAGAATGGCTGTCAAGGTCACGTACCCTGGCAGACTCTTCCATGCATGACACCACGGAGTCTTGAGTTCAACCTCTAAACGAGGGGCCTTTAGGGGTGCCTGTGTGGCTCAGTTGGTTAAGTGTCCAACTTCGGCTCAGAATTCGAGCCCCACTTCGGGCTCTGTGCTGACAGCTCCAAGCCAGCTTTGGATTCTAAGTCTCCATCTCTCTCTGCCCCTTCCCTGTGCCCCTTCCCTGTGCATGAGTTACCTCTCTCTCTTTCTCTCTCAAAAATAAACAAACATTTATAGAAATAATACTAAAAGAGGAGCCTTTCCCCTGTTTCCGTGGGGCTCACTGGGTGTGTCCAAGGATGCACACCGGACCCCAGCCCAGAGCCCACACTCCTCCACTTCTATAACCACAGCACACTCCTGGGTGACCAGGAAAAAGGCCCATTCTTCAGCCCAGCAAACTGAGGTCTAGGAAGGGCGTAGACGAGTACTCAGGCTTCCAAACTCCCGGGCTGGACCCTCTGCTAGGCCTGGGCTCTTCTGGGGAAGATGGAACATCTTTCCTCTTCCGAAGGCGCGTTGGGAACCACACTGCCACCTCTGATCTCCCAGGTGGCCCTCCACACCCATCCCTTCCCCTGGGGAACAGTGGGGTAATAAATGTGCTTTCTGAGCAATCTAATAACAAAAGGCAGCAGAGCCCGAGACCAGGCGATGTGGGAAAGAGGAAACGAGGAATCCTGTAACTCCTATCTGCCTTTCGGCCAGCCTGTGTCAGACTGGGCTGTTATTTCAAGGCAATCAATAAATCAGAAGCCGTGGCCTTGCTGAAGCCAAGGTTAATTTTCCTCCCTGCCTGGCAGCCCCACCTTCCCTTCCTCGGGCGCCCAGCTGCACACTTCATCCAATTAAGGGGCCGGAAGCAGGCGGCGGAGCTCAACTGCAGGGGGCTGGACGCCAGGGACCGAGCTGTGGGATGACGCAGGTCACTGCTCCACGGGCTGGACGGGTGGGCGCAGTCGGCAGAATGACGGAACGCTCTGCTGTCACAGTTCCTGGCTTTGCTTGTCTTCTAGATTTCCAGAAGCCCCAGAATGAAGATGGGCGTTCCCGGCCCTCCCCTACTCGGCGCCCATATTCCCTCCTCCTGAGGTTGCCACAGAAACACAGGGCCCCCAGGTAAATCAGAATTTCAGATAAACAACAAATAATTTGTGGTAGAAGTTGTCCCAAGTGTTGCCTTTGCTGTTTACCTAAAACCCAAACTGAACCCACTGGGGCTCCGGGCTTGTGTTTGCCACATTTGGCAACCCTGCCTCTCCCACAACCCCGGACAAGGGTCACAGGCTCAGCTCCGCAACGGGGAGGCCTTCCAAACTGTTGATTCATTGTCTGCTTTTTGCAAATGTGTCCTGCAGGCTCCGTGCTGGAGAAGAGACAGGACGTGGGCTGGTGGAGCAGGAGTGGAAGGGGATGGACATCTAGGGACACAAGACACAATTCCTGGCCGCCCCCAGAAGGCTGTGCGTCTGTAGGCAAAGCGCGGTTCTACCTCAACTGACTCGGCTGTAAAATACAAACAGCAGGGTAATAAATCCCTTCTCCAGCTCCCAGCATGGTGGGAAGAGTAGAGCAGGTATAGACGAAAGCATGCCGGCCCTACAGCCTCATCCTGGTGAAAGAGAATGTCTCTTCCTCGGGAGTCTGGTCCCCAGAGCAGGTTTTGCATATTTTACACCCCTGGGTCCCACTGGATGGTGCTGATGGTGGTGCTGGGTCTGGCCTGAAAGGAGACAGCTCCAAAATCTGTCCCCAGGGATGAGCACCCATACCTCCCAATAGGGCAGATGCTTCCTTCTGGCACTTTCCAGGGCTCTGTTCTTCCACTGGTTCAGACAGAGATCAGAACTGATAGCCCAAGAAGTGCTGGGGTGAACTTTAAAAGCATTTGACCCTATAGTTCACCATTCAGAGTATGCATGCGGTTTGAGGTGGAAAAATCTGGACACCGAGGCCATGCATGGTGGGCCTGCCACCCCGCACGGCGACCCTTGGTGCGGCTGCGCAGCCCGCCGCTGGCAGCTGGGGCAGGCACAGGGCTCTCGGTGGCGGCGGGCTGCGAGCAGATGTGTGAGCAGAGCTACACGAGGCACACACCAGGGCCGTGCATGTGAGCTGCCCACGTGCCAGGACTGTCTCAGAGCCTCCCGCAGGCTTCAGGCTTCAGGCCTCCGGTGCGTGAGCCCAACACCCGAGATGGTCAGCCCTCTTGGCTGTAAGGATAGGGAAGGCGAAACCTGCCTTCAGCAAGTCCTCAGAACAATGTGGAACAATGTGATGGGTTTCAGCCAGGAGCCACAGCGTCACACAGCAACATGTCCCGCGCCCCCCCCCCCCCAGCTCAGACCCACAGCCTGCTGGGTTTAAGGCCCTGGGGAACAGAAGCGTGAGTGTGTAACCAGGAACGTCAGTGACTCTCAACCTGGAAGTCACGTGTGTGTAGACCATCAAGGTCGTTGCCAAGCTCAGCAGGCCTGAGAGCCATGGGCTCTTTACAGACCAAGTGCCCTTGAGGCACTTCCTCTACTTGAAATAGGAATCATACCACCGCGGAGGGTTGTGGGATTACAGAAGGTCTCCATGATGTGCTCCGCCCAGGGCCAGATAAGAATGCGTCCTTGGGAGACTTTTACTTAGAGACGCAGGCAGCCAGCTGCACCTGCTAGAACCAGGGGGAGCCAGGGCCTGCCAAGCATCTTGTGACTGGCTGAGTGCCTCACTGGGAACACCGTGGGCGTGGGTGGCGAGAGCTGAGAAGATGGGCTATGGCCACAAGTGATGGAGAGAGGGGCTCGGGGATGTGTTTTCAGACAGACCAGGGCAACTCTCCAGCTCTGCAGAGCTATGAGAAGTATCCTTCAGGAGCACCTGGTTGAGTGTCTGTTGATTTTGGCTCAGGTCATGATCCCAGCGTTGTGGGATCGAGCCCCACATCAGTCTTGAGCATGGAGCCTGCTTAAGGTTCTCTCTCCCCTCTGCCCCTCCCGACCCGTGCGCTCATGCACACGTACTCTCTCACCCACCTACCCACCCCCCATCCGTCATCCACTCATTCACACCGCCACCTACCAGTCCATCCAAATTGACTGGGGGATCTACTGTGGACCAGATATGGCATCAGACAGTAGAATGTTTTGAAAAGAAAATGGGGAGAAAACCATACAAAGTTATTCATAGCAAATGGTGCTTGTTTTCATGTAAAATGTGTAATTCCATAATGATGATTAAAGCCAAGGATGCCTCAATCACTGAAAGCACCAGCACCCACCCCCCTTTTCCTCTGGGTCCACGGACAAGAGCAAGGGCCACGGGAGGAGATCTCAGAGTCCACGCAGGGGCCTTGAGGGCCATCTCTGCGACTCGATGAAAACCTTTTCTGGACACATACTTGCCTCTCAAAGTTCCTACATGTCCTCACAATGAGGGCGCCTGAGGGTGGATTTTCAAAATAAACCATTTGAAGTGGGATAGAGGCTCTTTGACTAGATGACCAACTGTTGAACACCCATCCTGACGGCCAGTGGGACCGGACACTGGCGAAAAGCATCAGGTTCTGGGTTCAAGCACGAACGAGGGCAGATCACGTTCGTTCCCTCTCTCTGCCTCAGTTTCCTGACTTGTACAGAGGAGCTAATAATACACTATCGCCAGCATCACTGTCAGGATTAAGGGAGGCAATGCACACAAAGCGCGTGAGGCACACATCTGGGGTGCGGCAAGCTCTCAGATGTTAGCAACATTCTTCTTTTCATTCCGATGTGGACAAGTGGGTTGGAGTGGAAAGGCATAAAGAAGGCCTGGCTATCGGCCAGACAGGGCCACCACCATGAAGATGAAGACAGTCTGATGTGGTGTCTGGGTGGCTTGGCTGGTTGAGCATCTGACTTCGGCTCAGGGCATATCTCACAGTTTGTGGGTTTGAGCCCCATATCGGCCTCTGTGCTGACAACTCAGAGCCTGGAGCCTGCTTTGGGTTCTGTGTCCCCCTCTCTTTCTCCCCACTCTCTCTCTCTCTCTCAAAAATAAATAAACATTTTTAAAAACTCTTTAGGGGCACCTACGGGATCAGTCAGTTAAGCGTCCAACTTTGGCTCAGGTCATGATCGCACAGTCCGTGGGTTCGAGCCCCATGTCGGGCTGTGTGCTGACAGCTCAGAGCCTGGAGCCTGCTTCAAATTCTGTATCTCCCTCTCTCTCTGACCCTCCCCTGCTCGCGCTGTCTCTCTCTGTCTCTAAAAAATAAATAAAAAACATTTTTTAAAAAACCTCTTTAAAGAAAGTCTGTTGTGGACCAGCATCCCTGGGAGAGGACACCAGACCCTGTGTCACACTGGGCACCAGGCCCACTCACCGGGCCATCCCTCCCACCCTGGCAAGCCCCCAGCGCTCACTGGAGGCTCCTCCCCCTGCTCTCTGCGTGCCTCAATGGCCAAACCCATCAAAGCCCGACCGCAGCCACAGGGTCTCTGCCAGGCAGTCAGGCCCCCGCCACCATCCAGGGCTCTCCGCCTGGGGACAGTGGCCTGCTACAGGGCCCCGTGAACATGCCAGAGCCACAGCCGACGGCAGGGTGTTTATGCACTGGTAAGTTTTGCTGAGGAGGGACCAGCCCGTCCCTGGCCCCAAAGTGAGAGCCACCAGTACAGCCCCTCTTCCCCGTCCACACCCCGGCCGAGCAGGCGCTGCTGTGACCTTCCGCTGTCTTGACTTCCTGCCCCTGCAGCCCAGATCATTCCAGCTGCAACCAGGCCCACCTCACAACTCCTGGCCCACACTCGCTGAGGAAGTTGGGACCTGACGTAACCGTTCAAATGGCATCCCACCTCTGTCTGTCCTTAGTGTTACGTCCAGCACAGAAAGGACCCCAGTGAAGACTGGGGCTCATGAGTGACGAACGCGTGAAGATACGAGAGCTCAGAGGCCTCCCAGCCAACATGACCAGTGAGAAGCTTCTCTGACCTTTTCTCCTCTGCTTCTTCCCATCCTGCAGAGAGACTCCGTGGGGCCCACACAGGTGGTTCTATCTAAAAATGAGCAAGGGCGGGTGGCTCAGGCCATGATCTCATGGTTCATAAGTTCGAGCCCTGCGTCGCTCAGCGCTGATGGTGCGGAGCCTGTTTGG
Organism: Suricata suricatta; assembly: GCF_006229205.1. Classification (NCBI taxonomy): domain Eukaryota; kingdom Metazoa; phylum Chordata; class Mammalia; order Carnivora; family Herpestidae; genus Suricata; species Suricata suricatta. The sequence continues at coordinate 10,976,715 of NC_043716.1, read as the reverse complement.
GATTCTTCTTCTCTCTGCCCCTCCCCCACTTGTTCTCATTCTCTCTCCTTCTCTCTCCAAGTAAATAAATAAACTTCAGTAGAATTGAGCAAGGGTTTGGAAGGGCCAGGAGGGATGGGAAGCCAGTGACTGGAATCTGGGGGAGTCCTATGAAGAGGGGAGGGTCCAAAGGCCCTGGAGGAAGGCAAGGTATACGTGTCTGCCCAGCTAGCCAGGCTGCCCGCCCCCAGGGAGCCCTGGGCTGCCGATCGAGTGTGCAGGCTGCTCACATCAGCCCGTCCCTGACACCCAGCTCCACTCTATCCTTTAGGTGCACACAGCCCTGGCTCCTTTGTGAGCCCCACCCCGCTCTGACCAGAGCGCCCTCTCAGTCCTTGGCACCTCAGCCTGGGCCAGCCATCCTTCCACGACACAGAACCAGCAGCACAGGGTCACATCTAATGCCTTCCACAGCTACGTGCCCTTTCAGCGTGCCCCACACCTCACGCGGTCATTACCTGCTCACTGGACACTTCCTACCAGCTTCTCAAGCGAATAAGCAATTGCGAGGTACATCCCAGACTTTCCCCCTTGCAGTGAATTCACTTCTGGACTCGATTGCCTGGGAAAGGGTCTCCGAGTCATACTCTGGAAGCCAGGACACAGCCTTTTATTTATTTATTTGTTGATTTTTTTTTTTTTAATTTTGAGACAGAGAGACAGAGCATCAGTGGGGGAGGGGCAGAGAGAAGGAGGGAGACACAGAATCCGAAACAGGCCCCAGGGTCTGGGCTGTTAGCACAAATCCCAATGCAGGACTCAAACCCAAGAACCGTGAGATGATGACCTGAGTCGATGTTGGATGTTCAACCGACTGAGCCAGCCAGGCGCCCCACAAAGCCTTTTCTTAACCTGACACTGGCCTCCCACCCCTAGACAACCTGCAAGATTTCAACCCAGCAGCATGACCCCACGCCACACCTGAGGGGGCCATGGCGCACAGAAGGTCTCCTGCCTGAGCTTGGCCTTTCTGCTTCTTCAGCTGCCTTGAACCCGAACCCGACCCCTCACCACCATTTGCAATGGCCACAGAGCAGGAAAAGGAGATGGGAAGCTCAGTCCATGCTCTTCTTGTTCTCAGGTGCAGGGCAGAGAAAGAGCCACAGGGAACGAGTCCCAGCAGGTGGTCGGGAGCAGAGGCTCCGAGTTCACACCCTGGCTTCAGCATCGCCTACAACATCATTTACTCCTTGAACCCACCCCAGTGTCCATCAGCAGGGAACAGGCAGAATAAACTGCAGAACAGCCCACAGGGAAAGGCAGGCAGGCAGGCAGGCAGGCACACCTGTGGCTATGGTGTGAGCTCCAGAACACCTCTTTAAGTGAAAAAGGCAAGTGTGGGAGAATGTGTGCCCTGCGTGTTATGTGACAAAAGGGGGTGACAAACACTTTCTTATGTTCTCAAAGACAAAAGAAACAACAGTAGGAGAAAACGAAACCTAATAAAAATAATTACCTGTCAGTGAGACTGGGACCAGTGGGAGGGAACAGATGCCAGACATTTAGGATAAAATATCTTTTGTTGAGTAATGTTGATGGTGAGACCATTTCATGTTTTATAAAAACAAAGCAATCACTAAAAATCAAAACACAAAATAAAGGAACCTAACTATATATGAAATTGTTTTTAAGTAATTTAAAACATTGTATTTTGGGGGGGGTCTGGGTGGCTCAGTTGGTTGATCATCTGACTTCAGCTCAGGTTATGATCTCATGTTTTGTGAGTTCAAGCCCTGCATTGGGCTCTGAGCTCTGTGCTGACAGCTCAGAGCCTGGAGCCTCCTTCGGATTCTGTGTCTCTCTCACTCTCTGCCCCTCCTCAATTCATGCTGTCTCTATATCTCTCATAAATAAATAAACTTTAAAAATTTTTTAGAGAAAACATAGTACTTTGACCAGTCCTCCCTCAGGCAATAATATGGCCTAAGGACAAAAAGAACCAGAAAGAAACTCTAAGCTGCATCTGGTAAACATATTGTTAGCTGTAATGTAGGTATTATTATGACTATATATAAATTATGTTAATGTATTTAGGAGCCAAACTTCCTCTAGAAGAGAAGAGATACAAAATAAAGTCTTTAAAGTTAAGCAAAAACTTTCAGAATGGAAATACCAGTATGAACTTATGACTTATTTTCTAAAAAATTCATTTTTCCTAGCTTGATCCACAAAAGAAGCCTCTCCCTTTGCAAAGAGCACCTGCAGCATCCAGATTGTGTTCTCTAAATATCATTTTCCACTAAAAGTCACCAGATCTCCTTAGTTCAAAGGCCAATTCCATGTCTAGAATAGGAAACATACAGGATGTTGAATGTGGGAATAGAAACTGTCAAAGATGCATGCAGAAATGTCAGAACACTGATGAAAACTTCAAGTTGAAATATGTCAAATATATGCACATACACACAAATTACACACACACACACACACACACACACACACACACATACACACACAAACCATCAATCTCTTTGGAGCTTGCTAGGAAACTGGCACAGTATTCTGAAAACTGGTTTTTAAAGGGGGGAAAATTAAGCATTCATCCTGCCATCGCTAAGTGAACTGTATTTAGGGTAACCAAATCACTGATGAGGAAAAGTTCCTACGTACAGAAAAATCACAGCTAATAAATGCAAGAAGAGTGACAGGATGGAAACACCACCATTTTGCAACTCCTAAATGAGATAAGAACCCAGGTGACGTGCAATGTGACTAAAACCATCAGGGAACAGGGGGGAACTTGACAGTGGAGGGCCAGGCTGACCTCTGGAATCCACTGGCCAATCTCTGTCACTCAAAGAGGGGCTTCCAGACGTGTCGCAACAGGAAGTGTGAGACCCAACAGCAGGGCCATTTAGTAGGGCAAATAGTCAAATATTGGCAACCTCACGTATTTCAAATCAACAAGCAGCACATTCTATAAAGGATCCTCTATATCTATCCATTTACAGGAAATATAGAGGAAGAGAAGAACTTGTTAAAAAGCATCACAAAAATCACCCAAACCAGAAAATTCTCCTGGACAAATGACTCATTTTCTTCCATAAATAAATGACAGAGAAAGAAGGGATGGGATACTACTCTAGATTATAAGGGATTTAAGAATGCAACCAAATGCAACATCGTTCTTATTTGGATCCTGATTCAAACACACAACTGTAAAGAGATACTTTAAGACAATCAGAGAAAACTGAGCATGGTGTGAGTATTACATAACATTAAGATATTATAGCTTCTTTTCTACTTCCAGTCAAGATGGGTGGGGTTAAGCCTCTTACCTGAAACAACCAAAAAACAGACAAATATAGAATAGTTTTCCAGACACCAGACATGAAGGAATGAAGAACACCGATTTAAACTTAACCACATCAATAATCACATTAAATGTTAGTGGCCTAAACATTACAATTAAAAGACAGATCGTCACATTGGGTAAAAAACAAAACCAAAAACACACCAACAAACAAAAAACGCAAGATCTAACTATATGCTGGCTACAAGAAATACACTTTACTTCTAAGGTTAAAAAGCAAAAGGATAGAACAAGAGACACCAGGCTACCACTGGTCAACACTGGTGGGGTGTTATATTTGTTCCAGGTGTGTAATATAGTGGTTCAACAATTCTGTCCATTACTCGGTGCCTGTCACAATGTGTTAATTATACTGGAATTTTAAAAATAAGTAAATAAATCATTTTTAAAAGGAAGCCAGCATATTATATTAATATCAGACAAAGCAAATCTCAGGGCAAACATTAATAGCAGGATAAAGAAGGTTTCTTCAGAGTGAGCCAGAGGATATAACAGTCCTAAACATTCATGTACCCAAGTATCAGAGCTCATGTCAAGTAAAAACTGATAAGACTACAGGAAGAAATGGATAAGCCTTCAATTACACTCAGGAATTTCAAAACCCCTCTCTCTCAATACCAATAGAACAAGTAAAGATAGAGATTTGAATATTATCAACCAACTTGGCCTATTTTATAAAATACTGCACCCAACAACAGCAGAAAACACCTTCATTTCAAGTGCACATAAGGTGGACTATATTCTGGAAAGTAAAACAAGTCATGATAAGGTCAAAAGGATTCAAATTATAAACATTTGGAAACTAAGTAACACATTTCCCAAAAAAACACATGGGAAAAATGAGAAATCTAATGAAATTAGAAAGATTTTTGAATTGATGAAAATAAAAACCCAACATATCAGCAATAAAGCTGCACTTGGGCAAATTTATAGCACTGAACATCTCTATTAGAAAGAAGAGAGGCGCCTGGGTGGCTCAGTCAGTTAAGCATCCAACTCTTGATGTTAGCTCAGGTCATGATCTCATAGGTCATGAGTTCAAGCCCTGCTTCGGGCTCTGTGCTGACAGTGCAGAGCCTGCCTGGGATTCTCTCTCTCTCACCCTCTCTCTTTCTGCCCCTCCCCTGTACACACTCTCTCTCTCAAAATAAATAAATGAACTTTAAAATTTTTCAAAAAAAAAAAAAAAGAGAGACAGTCTGAGATCATTAGTCTCGACCACCTTAAGAAACTGGATAAAGGAGAGAAAACGGAGTCAGTGGTAATGTAAGTTTGGAGTGGAAATCAATGAAATAGAAATTAGAAAAACACTAGAGAAAAGTCAATGAAACCAAGCACTGGTTTCCTATGAAGACCAATAAAACCTCAATTCAGATTGATTGAGGGGGAAAAAAAAGACATAAATTATCAACAGAATGAAAGAGATGATGTCACAGGAGAGTCTACCAATGTTAAAAGAGAAATAAGGGAACACGTGAACAGCTTTATACCGTAAGTCTGACAGCTTAGAGAGAATACAGATATTCCTTGAAAAACACAAATTACCAATGCTCACTCAACTAAAAAAGTACGGGGCACTTGGGTGGCTCAGTCAGTTAGGCATCTGACTTCAGTTCAGGTCATGATCTCCCGGTTCATGAGTCTGAGCCCCACGTCGGGCTCTGTGCCAACCACTCAGAGCCTGGAGCCTGCTTCAGATTCTGTGTCTCCATCTTTCTCTGCCCCTCCCTTGCTTATGCTCTCTCTCTTTCTCTTTCTCTCTCTCTCTCTCTCTCTCTCTCTCTCTCTCTCTCTCTCCCTCTCTCTGTCTCTCTCAAATACAAATAAATAAAAAAAAAAGAAAAAAGTACATAAGTTGACAAAAACTATACCCATCAAAATATTTTAATGTATAGTTAAAAAGTTTCACACAAAGAAAACTCCAGGTCCAGATGGCTTCCCTGGAGACTTGTACCAAATATTTAAGGAAGACATAGTACCAATTACATACAGACTCTTCCCCAAAATTGAAAAGGAGAGAACGCTTCTCAATTCATTCAGTGCAGCCAGCATTACCTGATACCAAAATCAAAGACATCACAAGAAAACTAGGGACAAACATCCCTTCTAAACATGGATGCAAAAATTCTAGACAAAATGTTAGTAAAGTAGCAAATGGAATCTAATGATAGATTAAAAACAATACACCATGACCAAGTGCAGTTTATCCTGGGAATGAAAAGTTGGTTTAGCAGTTGAAAATGTTACCAGCCAGTGAAATCCACCATATACACAAAACAAATAAGGGAAACCTGTCGATCTTCTTCACAGATACAAAGGAGCCTTTGACAAGATCCAACATGTCAGTTTTCCTGACAAAAAAACTCGGCATGCTAGGAACGTAAGAACTACTTCATCCTGCGGAGGAGCCTCGACCCAAAGGCCACAGCTCGCGGAAAGCGTCCCCTGCAGATCAGGGACAAGGCAGCTGTCTGCTTTCATCACCTACTCAACGCTGGGCTGATGGCTTGAGCCAGCTCAGTTGGATCAGCAAGGAAACTTAAAAATCAGAAGGGAAGGAATAAAACATCTTTCATGGCGGACACATGATCACCTATGTGAAAAATCTGAGGGGGTCCACAAAAGGATGCAAAACAGGCACGCTGAAGGTGCTGAGGCATCGATAAGAGAATTCAAGGCATAAACAAATGGAGAGAGACACAGGGTCCCAAGGCCCAGAGGCTCCGTATTATTAAGATGTCAAATCTCTCCATTGGTCTGCAGATTCAATGCAATGTTCCTCCCGCCCACCCCCCAAAATCCCAGCAGCCCTCCTGTTGCAAACTGATCCAACCTGATTCTAAATCAGATACAATCCAATTTGACAATGAACTGTTATAAAAATAAATAAATAAATAAATCAGATACAAATGCAAAGGCTTTAGAATAGCTGAATCCGGCCAGCTTTCCAGTTGGATTATGAAGCAAATGTAACCGAGACGGTAGGCCAGTGGGCTGCAAGTGTAAAGACAGGCAAATAGATCACCGGAACAGAACAGTCTGGAAATGAACCCACACATATAAGGTCAACTGATTTGTGACAATGTGCAAAAGGCAATTCAGTGGGAAAAGGAGAGTTTTTAACAGGTGGCCCTGGACGTGACACATGAGAGTGAACTTGCACCCAGAACTCAGACCTCATACACAAAAATGACCTTGAAAGGGGTTATAAATCTAAACGTAAGATGCAAAGCTATAAAACTTTTGGAGTGGAATGTACTAGAAAATCTTTATGACTTCTAGTTAATGCAGTGATTCCTTAGATTACAACAGGAAGCGTGATTCATGAAAGATAAAAGAACGGAGGGCTGAGGGTGAGGTCCCTGGCCCGAGAGCCACCCCACCCTTCCCTCGGGTTCCGTGGGAACTTAGTACAGGTCTGGCCTGGCGAGTAGCTGCGGGTCCTGGAGTTCTCTCTCCCCACGTGACCGTGGCGGCTAGGACGCAGTCTCCCCTGCATGGGGTGAGCGTTCATGACAGTGGCGGACACTCGTTTTCATGTCTCCTGCCAGTGACTCCACTCAGCAGCCCTGTGAGGGGTATACAGCTGGATGCCTGTCTCCTGAGGGCCACAAACCCAAGAGCCACCTTCACGGCACCCTCTCCCCCGACAGGGACTCCAAGCCTCTGTCCTTGGCTTCCCCTAAATACTTAAGCCAAGTCCAAAGGCCCCAGAGTTACCCGGGGGAGAGCCGGTGCCCCTGGTCCCAAGTGGGGGCCTGGGACACTTGTCACTCTCTGTCAATAGCTCGCACTCCAAGGGTGCCTGGGTGGCTCAGTCAGTTAAGCGTTTGACTTCAGTTTGTGAGTTTGAGCCCTGAATTGGGCTGTATGCTGACATCACGGGGCCTGGAGCCTGCTTCAGATTCTGTGTATCCCTCTCTCTCTGCCCCTCCCCCAATCGCACTCTGTCTCTCTCCCTCTCTCTCTAAAATAAAAATAAATAAACATTAAAGAAAAAACTCGCACTCCAGGGGTGCCCCTGCTCAAGGCTGGGAGGAGGGGGTAAGGGTGAGTTCCTGTGGGTTGGGGCAGGGCCATAATGGTGCCCAGGTGAGGCCTCGCAGCTCCCTCCCCCCACATTGGCCGCATGTGACAGGACCAGCTCTTCCTCTGGGAAGGTGCTGACAGTCTCTGTGCACCTGAGGGAGAAGCACAAGGCCGGCACCCCCAAACCACGGCCAACCACCCTTCAGCCACACTAAACCCGGCCCTGGCAGGTCAGGGAGCAGGTAGGGCCCGCCTCCGAGCCCGGATGCTCACAGAGAGAACTTGGAGCGCCAGGGACCAGATAGCAACACTATCCTTGGCCACCTTTCCTGCATCTATCAGCCTTCCAGGCCGAGCTCTCTAAACTCCTGTTTACAATGATGGCCCCTTCCTGAATGCTGGGCCAATGCTGCCCCTGAAAGAAGGAGAAAGCAACCATAAACAACTCGATTCAATAACAGGCAGAGGACGGCACGTGGGGGGCTCAGTCAGTTAAGCATCTGACTTCGGCTCAGGTCATGATCTCACGGCTCATGAGTTCGAGTCCTGCATCAGGCTCTGTGCTGACAGCTCAGAGCCTGAAGCCTCCTTCTGATTCTGTGTCTCCCTTTCTCTCTGCCCTCTCCCTCTTGCATTCTGTCTCTCTCTCTCAAAAATAAATAAACGTTTAAAAAAATTTTTAGAAAAATAGGCAGAGGACTTGGATAGACATTTCTCCAAAGAATGGCCAAAAAAGCAACAGAAAGATGTTCAACATCACGAATCATTAGGGAATCAAAACCACGATGAGATCCCACATCACACTTAGATGGCTACCGTCAAAAATCAGAAAGTAACAAGTATTGGCGAGGACGCGGACAAACTGGAAAACTTGTTCCCTGTTGGCTGGAAAGTGCAGTTGCTATGGAAACCACTATGGCATTTCCTTTAAAACTTAAAATCAGGGGCACCTGGGTGGCTCGGTCAGTTAAGTGCTTGACTTCAGCTCAGGCCATGATCTCCCCATTCGTGAGCTTAAGCCCCACATCGGGCTCTGCACTGACAGCACAGAGCCTACCTAGGATTCCTTCTGTCTCCCTCTCTCTCTTTGCCCCTCCCTTACTCGAGCTCTCTCTCTCTCTTTATCTCAAAATAAATAAAACTTAAAAAGGTTTCATAAAAATTAAAAACAGAATTACTGTATGATCAGATACCCAAAAGAATTTGAAGCAGGATTTGGGACACCTCGATGGCTCATTCAGTTAAGCATCTGACTTCAACTCAAGCCATGATCTCACAGTTCTTGAGTTTGAGTCCCGAGTCCGGCTGCATGCTGACAGCTCAGAGCCTGGAGCCTGCTTCCGATTCTGTGTCTCCCTCTCTCTCTGTTCCTCCCCACCGGTGCTCCCTCTCTCTCTCAAATAAATGAAGATTAAAAAAAAAAGAATTTGAAGCAGGGTGTTAAAGAGATATCTGGTCGCTCATGTTCACAATGTTATCCACAATAGCTAACATGACTGTAGACGCAAAAGGGGCTAATATGGTAAACTTCTTGTTATATGCATCTTAACACAATTTTTTTAATGTTTATTTTTGAGAGAGATACGGAGTGCACATGGAGGAGGGGCAGAGAGAGAGGGAGACACAGAATTGGAAGCAGGTTCCAGGCTCCGAGCTGTCAGAACAGAGCCCGACGTGGGGCTCAAACTCATGAACTGTGAGATCATGATCTGAGCTGAAGTTGAACGCTTAACCGACTGAGCCACCTAGGCGTCCTGTGTCTTAACACAATTGTGTTTTTAAAGAGAGAAAAAAGATATTTAGAAAAAAACCTTTTTAAGAAGAAGGAAGCAGAGAGGAGGCCCTGGGGGCCAGCTCCAAGGAGAGAACCTTGCCGCCTGCTGAGCGCCCAGGACGAGAGCTTGGAACCGCCCAGGCCTGGACAGCGACACTCTGGCTACTTTTCCTGTTCCAGAGCCCTGGATCCTGCTCGCCTAGTCCTGCTGCTGACACCCCCAAGAGAGCAGACCCCATCCCTGCAGGTGCCCGGACCCCATGCCCTCAGGGTGACGAGGGACAGAAGTCACCTGACCAGAGACGGGCACATCCACCCAACACACCCGCCCTTACCCATATCCAACCCCACTCAGGTGACGCGTGACGCCAGGTCCAGGGCCCTCTCCCCGCACTGGCCCCCAACAGGATCCCTATTTGTACAGTGCCCACCTCTCCCGCCCCGATATTTGAGTGGGACACATGGCGGCCGTCTTATGAGAAGCCACATGGTGTGTCGAATGTGTGACAAGAGTTCTAGGGGTTGTCCCGGAGCCCCGGGCCAGGGCCAAGTATCTCCCAAACACGGTCCTCACTTAAGCCGACCAAAACCCTATTTTTAAATTTCACTGAATAAATACACCAAAGGGGTAGGAAGAGGTAATTACCTTATCAAAAGATCCGCTGTGAGATTCACCTAAATACGTGCCCTTTCCTGCTGCACTTACAATGCTTGATTTACACACAGCTTTTTAGGATCTTTCTAAAAATGTATTTCAAAGAAAACAAGGCCCACCTGTACAGAGCCTCCGGACACACTGCCCAGGAGTGGCTCTCCAACTACTAACCAAATATAGTGCAAAATCGAGTCTGCCTTCTTCGGTCAATATTTACATGGACTTCAGCCTGACTTGGAAAGGAAATTTCAAAGTATTTGGTCGGAGGCCAGAGTGGTTGTCTGGATACACAGTTTCAATGGCAGCTGCCACCTTTCCTGGGAATCTCTGGGTGGGGCCACGTGTGCAGATACAAGATCAACATCAACATCAACTGCACTCTATTAGCAGCTCCGGCCAGCCAGGCCAGCCAGCCTTTTGTCTTTGTTTTTTTCCTGAAATAATATTAGTTTTAATGAGAAGAGAGATTTTTTTTTAGGTCAGATTTATAGAGTTAAAACTAAAACTCACATACAAGGTCAATGTACCCCTTGTGGGGGCGCCTGGGTGGCTCAGTCGGTTAAGTGTCCGACTTCGGCTCAGGTCGTGATCTCATAGTTGGTAGGTTGGAGCCGCATTGGCTCTGTGCTGACAGCTCAGAGCCTGGAGCCTGCTTCCGATTCTGTGTCTCCCTGTCTCTATGCCCTTCCCCCGCTCATGCTTTGTCTCTGTCTCTCAAAAATGAATAAATGTTTAAAAAGAAAGAAATGTACCCTGTTTAAGGCAGAGTTCTGTAAATACATACAGTCACGCAAGCACAGCCACGTGAAGACAGAGGACACTCCATCACCCTGGAAAGTTCCCTGTGCCCTTGGAAGTCAGGCCCCTCCCCCACCCCTGCCCCAACAACCCCTGACCTGGTTTTTGCCCCTTGTCCTACACGTGGAACCACGCAGTCCGTAATCCCCCCACCTCCCCCCACCGTGCTAACTCCTCGGAGGGAACATTGTCTTTTCTTTTTAGTTTTTTTAAAGTTTTATTTATTTGAGAGAGAGAGAGAGCGAGCATGCACAAGCGGGGAGGGGCAGAGAGAAGGAGAGAGAAAATCTTAAACAGGCTCCGTGCTGACAGCACAGCTTGAACTCACGAACCATGAGATCATGATCTGAGCCAACTGCACCACCTGGGCGCCCTTTTTTTTTTCTCTCTAATGTGTAATTCTTTCTGAGAGAGACACACACAGAGAGAGAGCACGAGCAGGGGAAGGGCAGCGAGAGAGGGAGACACAGAATCGGAAGCAGGCTCCAGGCTCTGAGCTGTCAGCACAGAGGCCGACATGGAGCTTGAACCAGGAACTGTGAGATCATGACCTGAGCTGAAATCAGACATTCAACCCACTGAGCCACCCAGGTGCCCTCTTTTTTCCTTTTTTTTTTTTTTTTTTAAGGCGGGAACCTTTCCAGCTGGTCCGGGGGCCCGCACCTCCGTGGTTCGCTCCTTCCCGCGCCTTGAGGGAGGGCTTCCGTGGCGTGGGTGGATGGCCACGGCTGGTTGACCCACTCCCCCGCCGAGGGACACTTGGCTGTCACGGGACTGGGCTATGGTAAATACAGCAGTGCTGCAGACAGCTGCGTACGGGCTGGCTGTGCACGTGCGGCTGTTTTCATATCCCCTGCGGCCTGCTGGCCTAGGCTAGGGCGTGCGCCCGGGAGCTCGGGCCTCTGCTGCTGGAGCACCTGTGACCCCCCCCTCCACTGCTGTGTGAGGCCCCCGGGGGGGTGGCCAGAAAAGACCCACCAACAGGGATGAGGGGGACACAGCCCCACGGCTCAGCAGAGCACCCACCCTCCTCAGCCCAAGGCCAGGAGCATGGAGGGGGCTGAGTACGTAAATGTTAGGGGCACCAGCAGATCAGAGAGGCACAAGAGAGCGAGGAGCAGAGACCTGGGGGGCTAAGGGGACAGAGACAACTCTCCCTCCCCGCCCCGTGGAAAAGAACCTGAGCTGAGACTTGAAAGCAAGACAGAAAGGAAAGGGGTGAGGAGGAGCCCAGTGGAGGAGCCAGCCCACAGGCAGCGAGGACGCAGAGAATGCGGGCAAGGGGTCTGCAAGAGGGCATGCCTCCCCACAGCCCCAGCTACCCACCACCCAGGAAGAGCCCTCGGCGGCCCCCAGGGGGTGTGTGGCTGCCGGGTCCCCCTCATGGCCAGCTACCTGTCACCTTCTTAGCAGGCCAGTGAGGACAGGTGTCTGCCTACTTGCAGGGTGCCCCTGTGATGGCCAGGCCGCAGCAGCGGCAGCAGGGGCGGGAGGGGGAGGGCAGGGGGGTTTTCATTCCCAGGGTGCTAGTCCCCAGTTCTAGCAGGCAGGACAGAGGTGGCATCTGGCAGAAGGCCACTCCCTGATCTCAAAAGTCAACCCCAGAGAAAGCAGACTCCAGTACATATTCTCAAAGCCTCCACCGAGAACTATTTCTGTGCCCATTTTCCAGGCAAGGACTCGGAGGCTCAGAGAGGGGAGGTGACCCGCCCAAAAGCGCAGTGATGGTCCAGGACTGTCCCCAAGGCCAGTGTGGCCTTCAACCCCAGAAGGATTTCTTCTGAGCCCCTTGCCTGGAGAGGAATGGGCTTCCCTGTCCTGGCTCTAAGCCCAACCGATGGGCCATGGCCACGTGGGCCCAGCACCCAGGTCCCCACCTGCCCCGCACTGCCTTCCAGAAGGTGCTTCAGGGCCACTGAAGGCCCATTAGTGATATTGGAACATTAGTGTCTGAGACAGAAAGGTGCAGCTAATCTTGTTACCCTTTAAGGCAGGCCGCGGGCTGAGGGAAGTCGTTTGCCTAATCGAGCTCCCTCGAAGTTAATCCAGGAAAAGAGGCGCAGTCTCCGTGGACCGGTGTGACACAGCCTGCAGAAGCCTGGCCCGCTCAGGTGACCCCAGCTGAGTGCGCTCACCTCACGGTGGCCCCCAGGTTACCTCTCCGGGCCTCACCCCAGCGCACCCGCCACGACCCACCCAGCTGCCAGGGCTCCCCGAGCTGGAAGGGCCTGTCTCTGGGCGGTCATCAGCCTCCTGGAGAACGGGCTGCGCTGTACCAAGGATGCAAACAGGTTGAGGGCAGGAGCTCTGTGTTCCGGTGGGGTTGTCTTTCACGAAGGAACCAAGACGAGAGCACAGCTGGAACTTGTCACCATGACACACCCCGATCCCGCACGCATGGCGCCAACCAGGCTTCTGCAGCTGCTCTGTGTCTGTTTGACCCTCAGCAGGCCCTCGAGGTGGTGAGGACTGAGTGTGAACCAAGGCTGAGCCAAGACCGGGGCTGACGCAGCCGTTGGGGGCAGAGGGCAGGGCCCGAGGCCACCAGCACCGCATGGGTAGTGATGCGGGAGAGGGGGTCTCTGCCTCTTTCCTCAGAGATACTGGCCTCTCGGGAGCATCCTGATGCCAGAGGGGTTTGGACTCGCACTATGTCCTCTCCAGCTGCCTTCCCTCAAGGCCAGCCTCCCCGCCTCCAGTCCAGTTCCTCAAACCCAGACCAACAGTGTGGGCTTCCCTTGGGAGCCTCTTAGAAATGCAGCCTCGGGCCCCACCCAGACCCACCGAATCACTCTGCATTTTCACTACATCCCCAGGGATTGCCGGAAGGGTATGCTATTCCGCACCACTGTGAGGCACCACACACACCCCCTTGGGTACTGACTCAATCCTGAAACCATTTTCACCGCCAGAAAGCTCCCTGGTGGCATCACCCGGCCACTCTTCTCTTGTGCAACCATCATTACCCCACCATGCACTCTGCCTCCTTGGATTGATTTGGAACCGCACATCGCTGTGTGTCGTATTTCCCGGCTCCTGAGCACAGCGTGGCGGCTCTCACAGGCCCACGGCACTGTGAAGGATAACTCCCGAGACGCTCCGCCACCAGAAGTGGCTGTCCTTTGAAGCAGTCACTGAAGATGGCACACACCATGGCCGGCCCAGGCCCCACCACTCAGAGCAATGCAGCAGCAGCCCCTTGAGAAGCATTCAAGGCCAGTCCCTGCGGCAGCGGGCAAGATCAAGCTCATGGCCTCTTTCAACCATGCACATCATTTGCTAGAGGTGACCCTGGTGACGGTCGGTTCCTGGTAACAACATGAAGTTCTGGCACCGCGGTGCTGGAGAGAGCTGAGAGATCCAGCTGTAGGGGACTCAGTGCCTCAGCCCTGCTAGCGGAGTCTTAACGCCACTTCTGGGAATGGCCTAGAGGCTGGTGAGAGCACGGGGCAGGGTTTGAGAAGCAGAGCACCTACTGTGTGCAGCGTACCACCCAGGGATTGTCCCCCAGAGTCCTCACCACAATCTACAAGAAAAGCACTTCATCTGACATGGAAGAGAACAGAGGCACAGAGAGGTTAAGTGACTCAGCCAAAGCCACACAGCTGAGCAGTAGTAAAGCTCAGCCTTGAATCCAGAACCTATGTTTCTAATCAGTAAGCTCCCAGGACAGCTCTCCTTCGGGCTGGGTACCCCTGACTTGCCGGGACACATCACAACCTGCTTCCTTGTGTGTAAAGGACAGGGGGTCAGACTAACATCCCCACCAGCTCCAGCATCCTGCAGGTCCATCCACGGCAGCAGCATGGGGCTGCCTCCTGCACTTCCAGCCAGCAGGCACGGGTGCCAAGAGCGTTCTCCCACTGGACAGGACGCTTACCCTCACCTGAAACTGGGGCAGAAGCACAGGCAGCTGGGGCCACCACACTGCCACTTCCAGTGTTTGCAACAGGCGAGCTAGAAGCATACGTGCTTTGGAAGGCTACAGTCGGGCAATGACAGGTGACCGCACCTGTGGTGCTCCTGGGCCAGCCCACCTCGGCCCCAGGCCCTCACTGACCCCACGGGGCATTTCCCACTGCAAAGGGCCACTCCGTGTCCTCAGCTTCCACAGTGGGCTATGTGGCCTGCACGTCCTCCTGTCCCTTGCCAGGCCATATCCCTGGAAAGCCCAACCTCTCCCAGGCACGTTGGGCAAACCGAATGGGACCTCCGCCATGAGGCGACAGCTCGATGTCCAGCATTTTGAGACCCCTCACCACCCACGCGGATGACCTTCAAAAAGTCAGATGCAACCGCCACGAAGGTCTGCACCGTCCTGCGTCCCACCCCCACCCCCGCCCCGGGGCCGTGCACCCAGCACATTCATGCCACCTGGATTCCATGACTCTCATAACATTCCTGCCCTATGCCTGCCAACATCACACCTGTGCAGCCGGCCAAGCCTTAGACCCTCCTCCCGTGACCTCGTCCCCGGCAGGTCCAGTCCCCGGGAGCCATTCCCACGGCCTGGGGAGAAGCCCCATTTGTCCCGCATCCTGGGTCTTGGCCTCAGCTCATCAACCAGACTCTCAACAGCAAGGCCTCAGAGCTGGGCACATCCAATGACTCATCCATTCCACTCCAGAACATAACCTACTCCTCCCTGCTTCCAAACTTTTGCTCAGAATGTTCTCTCTTGTGATAATGAAGTTGTGCTGAGGTAGGAAATGTCCTCAGTTTCAGGGATGCTGCAACGAAAGGTCAAGGGGACACATATCAGCCCACTCTTGACTCTAGCAAATACGGCGGGATGTCTGGAGTCTAGGTGACAGTGTTGGGAGGTTTGTTCTTGCCACTGTTTATACACTTAAAACCTGTCAATTAAAAAAGTCCCCTCTGCCTGAGAAGCCTGTCTCTCTCCTGCCTGCCTTTTTCTGCCAAAACCTCCCTATGAAGGGGCTCTGTGCCTGTGGCCTTGCTGCTCTGTCCCCTCTGAGCCCTCAGGCCACCTGCCTGTGCCTTGCTGGAACCATGGCAACTTCTGGGCCCTGAAATCTATACCCACTTCACCTCCTCAAGCACCCTCTGAACCCTGGAAAAGGAGGCCATGCCTTCTTCTTCCCCAAACCTCCCAGGTGCCCTGCACTCTGACACTGGCCAAGTCCCTAACATTCTAAGTGCCCAGCACGCCCGAGCTTAGTGCCACTTCTGCATTTCAGTGGCCCAGTCATGGGGGAGAGAAAGGAAATGACAGCATGGGGGGAGAAGAGAGTGTGCCGCAGCCAAGGCAGGGGCAAGAATGTGCTAGACACCACCACCATCATCACCCTGGCCTGGCCAGCCCAGCCCACACTCTCCCTCCCGCCCCACTGCTGGCTTCGCAGTCCTAAACCCGGCAGGTGCACATGCAAACAGCCTGGGCTCCCTCCCAGGCACAGCAAGGCCTTCCCCAGGACATTTGCACAAGCAGGCTTCAGGCTGGTGGCAACCTGACTTGGCGAGGCCGGCAGGTGCTAGGCATAATAGGATGTAAGCAATGCAGAGCACTTCTAACATTTGCTAAGTCTGCTAAGGGCACAGAGAGAAAAAGGTAGAGACAGCATCTGCAGGGCTGTGAACAGCAGCATGGAGCAGCCTTGTCTCTCCTTGTCTCTCTCTCTCTCACTCACACTGTCCAGCCCACCAAGCCCCTTGCTCATGGACACGGCACAAAAATACTCCAAAGCCTACCAGCCCCAGAGGAACCTCGCTGTTCATCCTGAGGTGGGGGTGGGGGTAGGGATGAACAGCTACAATTGTTACCACTGCGGGGAGGGGGGGTCTGGGCATGGGAGGGAGGAAGCGGGGGAAGGCTGAACTGGCCTCCGGTCAAACGGACAGTGTGGCCCTTGGTGGCCTGACGGTGCTCCCAATTTGGAGACAGGCCACGGGCTCCCACTTTGTTCCCGATAGTTGCCATGCTTATATGCCAGCAAAGGCCATCTCCTCCTCCTCACAGCTGCTGTCAAAGCTAAGTTGGGATTATTTCACTTGCTGCATGCCGACCCAGGCCTCTGTCCGCCGGGCTCAGTTTTCCTCCTCTATGCTTTTAAAGGACAGAAATAAGGTGGAGAGCAGGCTGGGCCTCTGGATAAGTCTAGGCGACCCGGAGAATGAAGCCGGGAGATCGGTGAGGGAGCTTGGGAAGCCTGTCCTTTTCTTGAGGGCCCGAGCCCAACGCCTCTCTCTGGCTCCAAGTGTGCGTAATAGCAAAGCTTGGCCCCTCCTCAGGTGGCGCCTAATGTTCCCTATTAGCAGCTCCGCTGTTAATGCGAGCAGCGTTTGCAGAGACTCGGGATAATTAATTGAACAACAAACAATCTGGTGGCCCAGGAGCACTGCTGGGCTGGCTCACACCTGCTGGAGCCAGCGGAAGTATTTACAAACCAGCCCAGACTCCACTGCAAGCAGAGGCCAGCTGCGGCCTCCCCGCCTAGGGTCTGTTCTCGATACTGCTCCAGGGTACCACCCGGTGCCAGGCCCTGGCCTCCAGAGCCCTGCAGGGTGCAACAGACATGCCAGACGTGTGATCGTCACAGAGTGGGGGCTGGCAGAAAGAATAAGGTGGGCTGGGGGCGTCAGGCAAGCCCAGCAGGGCGACCTTCACCATGGCCTGGAAGATAAAAATGAGACCCACACAGTGCACAGAAAGAAGGTTGCCCCAGACAGAAAAACACAGCGTGGTGCTCTCCATCCTGCCCTGACCACACTGCTTTTCTGTCAGGGTGTCTGCCCCAGGCCAAGCTCTGCCTCAAGGCCTCACAGCCAAATCCAGGGCAGCAAGGGTGCCAGGGTCACCCAGACGCCCCAGTGCCCAGGCTTTGGAAGATGGGTGGGGGTGGAGCAGGCTCAAGGGTTTTGTTTTGTATCTCAGACTTGGTATTTAGCAAGGTACAGTGTCTTTATGACAGAAGCTAGAGGTACTAGGGAGGGACATGGCCGATCTAAATCACGCTCGTTGGTGACTGAGCTCGGAAGGAAAGAACTGCAAGTGCAGTGACTGGGGAACCCAGCTGTGGGGGCGGAGAGGGCACACAAAGGTGCTAAGAGAAAGGAGGACACCTGAACTCCAGAAAGTGGAATTCTCCAGTGATTCTGTGGAATCAGAAGCACTGACACATGAGCAGAACCAAAGAAACCCAGAGGGAGACAGGCACCGAGGGTGTCATCAACCTCCCCCATCCTCACAAGGACCCTTTGCGGGAGATCAGGACCCACAGACCGCAGACAGAAGACTCCGGAGTTGGTCAAGCTGCACACACCAGGCTTTCTGCAAGGGCCGCCCAGCACCTTGGACAGGGGCGGGGGTGTGGGGATTCCTAGAGGCGACGAGCAGGGCTGGGGATCTTCTCGCCCCAGCCCTTGAGGGACCCAGAGGCCCCATGGTCTGTGTCCAAACTTGTCCCAGAGTCCATGGCAGGCAGTGGAATGCAGAGGTGACACAGGTCACACACCCAAACTCAGTGACATTTGTCCAGAAGGCTTGCCGACCAGGAGTGGGACAGACCCTCACAGTGACAAACAGCCATGGCATTTTTAAATAATGTTTTATCTTCAATACTTTTAGATTCCTAGATAAGTTGTGATGTCAGCACAGGGTTCCTGGGTGCCTCCGGCCAGTTCCTCTGAGTTTGTCACCTCCCAGACCCGCGGCCTATTGGTTACAACAGCAGCAGAGACATTCCATCCATTCTTTGGGCAAAAGCAGTCTCTTCAGCTGAGTGGGAGGACTGCTCAGCTTTCCGACCCAGCAGACAGGAGGGAGCCATGTCCCTGTCACCACCACACAGCCACACGAGCCCGCACGGCCCCTCGGTCCCTGTGCCCCCAAGCCATGCCCACGCACCCTCCCAGAGGCTGTGGAGAGGGAGCCAGAGCGAGCTCAGGGAGGCGAGCTAACCACCCAGCCGCATCGAGGAACATCAAACAGCAGTGTCCTGAGGGAACCCAATCCCCTTCACACAGTGGTGTCACTGTCCCTGAAACAGTCTCTGACAGCCGTGGGGACAGAGCCCTGAGCACGAGGACTCTCTCTTCTCGCAGGGTACAGCCTGGGTTCAAAAGACTGTGTTCTGTGCTAATCACCCAACCCGCTGGAACATTTCCCGTGACCTCTGAGGATGGGGACGTTTTTGGTTGGAGGACGAGACAGAACAGCACAGTCTCTGTCGGCCCAGGCGCGGCTGCGGCGTGGTCTCTGGGGATGATCGCACACAGCTTCCCTGTGCTGCCAAGCAGACTGAGCTGAAACAGGAGCCCCTGCTGGCTTCAGGTGCTCAGCGAGACAGCAATTGGGGTCTCCCGTGGCGCTCAGGGGGCAGAGGTCAGGGGCACCGGCCATCCAGGGGCTCTGCTTTGGGACACAGGGTCTTGGGCCTTCACATGCTCCCTTCCCTGCCAAACCCCATCACAGTCATGGCCACACTGGTTCTTTGACTCCAGATCCACCAACTGCAGATCCGAGATGTATCTGCCCGTGCGAGCCCATGAGCAGGATAAGGATGTTTATTACTGCAGCACCGTTTACAATGGTGAAGTCCATGGGGGAGATGAATAAATTACAGGACACCATACGACGGAATACCGCGTAGCAACGGAAAAGAATAGACTAGATCTATGGACAGGAAAGTGGGCATCTCCAAAGTGCTGAGGAAACACAATCATTAGTTTCAATTACTCTTCTTTTTTATATTTAAAAAAATTTTTAATATTTATTTTTGAGAAAGAGAGAGCATGAGCAGGGGCAGGGCACAGAGAAAAGGAATCTGAAGAATCCGAAGCAGGTTCCAGGCTCTGAGCTGTCAGCACAGAGCCCGACGTGGGGCTCAAACCCACGAACCGTGAGGTCATGACCTGAGCTGAAGTCAGATGCTTAACCGACTGAGCCACCCAGGCGCCCCAGCTCCCATGACTGTTCTGAGATCAGCATGCTCCACTTTTCTGAAGGAAAAGAAGGTGGCCATCCCTGTAGGAAAGAGAGTCTATCCACGCGGAGAACATCTCAGGAGTAGGCACCGCGAAATAGAGTTCAAGGGAGGCATTTTCACCCCATGCCTCTGGCAATTGTTACCATATGCACGTGTTACTTACACTTAAAATTGTAAACACAGTAACTGCAGGAATGCTACATGCAAGAAACTGACCCTGTCCCCAAGGGTGAGGGGCAGATGGCTATGCCAGGGAAGGGAGGGACCCCAGGTAGTCACCCCAGATGGCTAAGCATCAAGGTCAACCAAGGTATGGAGCTTGGTGCAGGTGTCCACTCCCAGGGCCCTCGGCCGTCCCAACCGAGAGCTGGTGGTGAGTGGCTACACCTGTCTCAGCTTGACACGCTTTTACTTTACACGCGATTCTAACAAGCCTTACTGGGTGGCCCCCAAACAGCAGGGACATGGCGGATCAGGAGGGAGACGGGACAGGCGCACTGCAGGCAGCGAGAAGCAACAGCGGAAGGGTCAGAACCACTGGAACAGGCATGCAGTCCTGAAAAAGTGTAGTGTCAAGGGCCAAGTGCAGAGGCAAGGGGGCCCACATCCTAGCTCCGGACCTGCATCATGATGACACGGTTCCATTAGCCCCCCTGTGCTAGCGAGGAGGGGCTTCAGAAAGATCATGTGCGTGATTGTTTTTTAAAGGGGTCTGGGCACCACAGAGGCACCGCGGGCAGGAATGGAATGGACGGCAGCCCTCCTGGGTGAGGTCTCCTGCCCCTGGGTGGAAATGTGCTTGCTTCACAATTAACAAGGGGTCAAGGTCAGCCTGTCGTTCTTTTCTCTCGGTTTTTTTTTTGTTTTTTGTTTTTTAATTATCCTGCTGCTGTTTTGACATGGAGACCCAAGGTCTAAAATTAGGCCACTGGACCTCACACCTGACTTTCCAAGCTCCCCAGGGGAGGGGGGGCTGTCTCGATGCTGACCACAGAAGGTGTCAAATCCGTGCTCAGGGAACAATGTCTTCTGAACACACTGCTACAGCCCCTGCGCAGGCTAGAGGACGCTCTGTCCCCCTACGCCCCAGGGGCAGTGCTGGAGGGCCTTCACCTGAGAGGCAGTCAGGGTCCCACCCCCCACTCACCACTTCCAGAAACCCCAATCTCAACTCATTCTTCGATGTAGCCAGCATGCAGGTTTCCATGCAGGTGTGAAGGCACCTGGTGGGCTGTGGATTAGAAAGGCTGTAAGGTCCCCTCACCGGGGAGCCTCACCGGGTCCCCTCACCAGAGCTTGGTCCTGGGGACCCAGAAACTACCTTCCACACGGGCCACGTCTCAGATCTGCGGCCAGAGAACAGGAGGCCCGACCAGTTCCTTCTGCCGGCCGCCTGACAGCGGGGAGAGGCACCCCCAGGTCTCCAGCTGCGCTCAGAGCACTCAGCTTGTGGAATGCAGGAAGCACCTGCACTTTCCATGTTCTCACCCATAATTATCCCTGTAATTGTCCCCAAAGGCTGTGAGGATCAGAGAGAGAGAGAGAGAAAGGTTAACGTACTTACCTGAGCCAAAAGCTCTTCCCAGCTGCCACCTGGGTTTCATTTTAGAAGGTCGCCTCAAATGAAATCATGCTCCGGCCTCCCTCACCCCCTGGAGGCCCCCAGTCATGCGTCTGCCACTACCCCAGCTCAGCTCATCACGTGTGGCCTTCCCCAAGCCCTCCGCAGCACCCTTCACTGTCAGCAGCCTGGCAAGGGGAGGCCCCACAAACCATTCCAATCCTGTACATCTATTTGGAAAGCCTAGCAAAATCTAGATCCTTCTCCTGTGGCTACGTATCAGTTCCCCTTTATTTCTTTTGCCTGTCTTGACAGGTGTCACATCCTGGCTGCAGCAGGGGATGGAGTACATTGGGGAGAATTGGGTCTCTGCCACCCGCTGCCATGCCAGATGAGGCCTCCCTCCTCCAGAAAAACATGAAATGCTGTCGGTCACATACGTAAATGTCCTGGGCATTCGCACTCCCGCCCCGTCCTGCCTCTGACCTAGGTGTGGTGGCTTCCAGGCATCAAGGCTGCTCTCTGCAGAAGCCTGTTCTAGTAGGCAGGGAGCCCCGGGGGCGCGGGAAGCTCGCCTCTAGCGGGGCCCCAGCTAATGGAGCCCTCTCGCTGCAGGAGCACATCACCGTCCACCAGTACAGGGTCAGCAGATTTTTTTACAAGAACCCACAGCACTGAATTCTCAGAGACCCAACGAGCAGATATGCTCATTTATGCCCATATCATAGAGGAGGAAACTGAGACCAGCTGGTAAGGGCAGAGCTAGAATCCGCACCGGGTGTACCCCCACCATCTCTCCATGAAGAAAGGTGACATCTAGGAAGAGAAGGCGGAACTGAGAAGTGCAGGGGCAGACGGGCCAGGCACCTGCTGGAGGACATAGCTTCAGGACACATGGCTTCTGCCCCCAGGGGAGGCTTATCCAGCAGCTGGGCAAGGGCCCACCTCCTCCAGCTCTGGGGCACCCATTCGTCACTGGCTGGTGGGACACCCTTGGACAAGCGCCCTCCACCTAAGGCAGTTTCTTCTGAGAAGTAAGGAAGAACTTTCCAGAACCACAGTCTTCTAGGCATGCATCACAAAAGAGGGTGGGAGCCCCATCTCTATGTTCAAGCAGAGGAGACATTTATTTAGCGGAGTGTTTGAATCCCCCCTTTCCTCTGGCCTCTGCAGGACCCGTACTAGGGTTCCATTCAGAGAGTGCTCCTGGCTGCTCTGAAGGCTGATTTGGCCTCACCAGCCCCGAGGACGACAGCCTGTCCATGCTGACCCCGGGGCCCAGTCAGACCCTGAGCCGCCCTCCATTAATGCTCGTCCTCCACAGCGGAGCACGTCTGTGCTGCTGCCTTGGGCTCTCTGAAAACGTGTCTGTGGCACCTTCCCTAGACCGTGCGGCTTACTCATTTCACGTATGAGACCTCTAAGTGCGGCCCTTCGACGGGAACCAGGGCTCAGCCATGAGCAGATGACACACTCCTTCTTGGGGGAAGACAGGACACGTGGGCCTCACATCACACCGCCTGCCCAGGCAGTGGGGCAGGGAAGTGAAAAATGGGATGACAGGCAGGTAAGGAGCCTCCCCCAGACTGTGATGCCCGACAATAGGTCCAGATCTCTTTCAAGTTAACAATAGTCATTTGGCTGTCGGAGCAGCCAGCCACGGGACACCCATTCCCCAGACAGGAAAGTCCCAATGGGAGAGCCTGGGTGGCTCCGTCAGTTGAGCATCTGACTCTTGGTTTCAGTTCAGGTTATGATCTCATTGCTCTGTGGGTTCGGACCCCGCATGAGGCCCTGTGCTGGTAACACAGAGCCTGCTTGGGATTCTCTCTCTCCTTCTCTCTCTGCCCCTTCCCACTTGTGCTATCTTTTCTCTCTCAAAATAAATAAATAAATTAAAAAATAATAATAACAGGGGTACCTGGGTAGCTCAGTCGGTTAAGGTTCGTGAGTTCGAGACCTGCGTCAGGCTCTGTGCTGGCAGCTTGAAGCCTGGAGCCTGCTTCTGCTTCTGTGTCTCGCTCTCTCTGCCCCTCCCCCACTTGCCTCTGTCTCTCTCCCTCTCTCAAAAATAAACTTAAAAAAAAAAGAAAACACTGTCTACCTCCCCCAGTTTCTGCTTGGGGAAACTGAGGCTCAGAGAGGATGAGCCTGCCCCAACTGCCCCTCAGTACATGGCTAGACTGGAACCGCACAGTGAGGCTCCATCACTCACGCTCTCCTGGGCCCTAGATGGCCCTCCTGGATTGTCAAAGCCTCGGAGACCTACTGGCCACTCTAGCTCACCTGCTGTCTCACGAGAGCAGCCAAGACCTGGCCTCTTGGCCAATCACAGCAAAGACACGCTGGACCAGGCCAGGAGGCTCCCAGATGGCCGGGGCTGGGACGGGTCTCGTGCAACGCCCCCACGCCATCACTGCTAGTCCAGATGGTGACCAGCAGGTGTCCGACAGAGGCCAGCAAGCAGGGAAAGGCTCCAACATCGCACCCTTGGGCACATGGTCTGGCCCCATCTGGGACGGGCAAGCCCTGAGTGACCATCCCCTAACCCCATCCCCCCAGCTGTGGACCACTAGGTCCTGGGCCCCACCCTTGGTGCACATGTTTCATCACCGAATAAAAGCCAGGGAAACAGAGGAGCAGAGGCAGGTCTGGGCAGCTGCGTGGCCCTGCTGTGAACCACGCTGCACTTGCCCGAAGCAGGACTGAGCAGGACCAGGAAGAGGACGATGGTGCAGGGCCCCGAGGTGGGGGCAGCAATGCCATGTGACCAAGTGGGCCCTGACACAAAGCCACACACAGCCAGGAACGACACAGGGGCTGGGCTGGGCTCCCTGACATGCCCATGGATCCAGTGGGAGTCACGCCTCCCTGCCACCCCCAGTGGCGGGTACAAAGTTCCCAGAAGGCCCCCGAGACCACCCACCCAGCCTCAGCTCCCACTACCACCTCCAACCTTCCTGGACTTCGGATGCGTGCAGCCTAGTCTCCTCCCACCTCTCCTCTTACACGGCCCTTGTGCTCCCCACACATCTCCCCTCCCCACTCTGGAACTGCCCTTAACCGGCCATCTCCCTGTGCCCTGAAACCTGGGCCCAGCTGGGCACAGGCCAGGGACCCAGCAGCCATGAGCAACGTGACCGGCAAAGGCCAGAATGCGTGTGCACCCTTTCCCATCCCTTCCTTTCCCCCCAAATGTCCTCCAGACCCCACGGTCAAATCACATGGCTGGCAGGGCCAGCATGCAGCCCAGTGACTGAACATTTCTTTCCCAGTCAGTGGTCAGATGGGACCAGCCAACAGCTCACACTTCTCAAGCTTTGACTCTGCACCCAGCCCTGCCCTGCGGCCTCCACATGGACTACCTCACTAACCTCACCACAGCCCTGGGTCAGAAGCTACAGTGAACCTGTTTCACAGACGACAAAACTGAGGCACGGAGCTTAGGTTGAGTACCTTGACTGAAGTTGTGCAGTCAGTAGTTGGTCACGGCTTGGACCGGGCCATCGCATCACAAGCTAGGTGGCAAGGCCCCCGCTGCCCCGCCTGAGCCCATCCCGAAAGGACTAAAGCCACAAAGCCACAGGACAGCTCCGCAGCAGAAGCTCCGGGGGCAGCCAGGCTTTGAGGGACCGCCAGGGACAAAGGTGACAGTAAGAAAGAGTGAGCCACTTAGCTGGCTCAGGTACCTACCTTTTTGTCCAACCCTTGAGGCCCTAACTACTGTACCCATTTTACAGATGAGAGAACCAAGGCTCCGAGAAGCCAGAAATCTTGCCCCGGTCCCTCAGCTAAGAGGTATCATCCGAGATACAGTTTCATGCGCTCAGAAGCCCATGGCCCGCCGCTCCCTGGCCCGGCAAGATGGACCATGGGGCTGGTCAGGGGCAGGTTAGGGGGACAGCACTGCCCTGGGCTCCTGAGACTGAGCAGCCCGAGGACGGTGCACGAGGATGCCTGTGTCAGCCCTACCCCAGCGGAGGCATCCCTTCCAGGTGGCTGGCCTTCGCGGTTGCCACTTGCAGCTCTGCCCACAGGAAGTCCACGTGCAGTCATAATATTGACACAGGCAGGATGTGCAGCAGCCGGAGGCCAAGCTGCTGAGAAGTCAGTGCAGGATACACCCGAGCACCCCAGGCTCTGGGGCATGGGGGCTGCCGGACAAGATCCCCAGCAGGTGTTCTGAGGGCCTCTTCTGGCTGGCAGGGCCCCAGCGTTCACCTCATCCCGGCCAGGCCACTGAGAGCTGCGTGTGCACCTCGCAGGCTCTCCATGGGATGGGATGGGGGAGCTGGGTAACGCACAGGGGCAGAAGACCCAGCTGCCGGGCCCAGTTCTGCTCATGGCTGTGTGACCACAGCAGATCAAACAACCTCTCTGGTCCTTAGCTGTCGCTTCTGAGAATCTGGGGCAGTGCCCTCCTTGGACAGCACTGTTCCTGCCTGAGGCTGCTCTGCCCCTTCACTGACGGCCACCGTCTGTGGTCCCTGCCCTCAGACTGGGGGAGAGAAACAAAGCAGTGTCACCCCATCCAACCAGCTGGCTGATGGGGGCAGGTGCCCACCTCCTCTGTGACCACGCCCACCTCCTCTGTGACCACGCCCACGATTCCTACCTACCTGACAAGAGATAGATTGTATAGAACAGAACACAGAGGCGTCTGCACAGGGCAGTACCAACCCCCTGGTTGTGTTCTTCATCACTAAGAGAAGAAAGCCTCAAGAAGGCACCAGTGCCTCGGATGCCTTATAAAAAGGTCAGCAGAGGTGGAGCGGTCCTTCCTGAAGAAACGGGAAAAGCTGAGGGCAGGACCAGAGGCCGACTCAGCCTGCAATCCTGCAGGAGAGGGGGCACACGGTTACAGGTTCCTATGCGTTTGTCATGGTCGCCACCATTCCCCGCTGGGCACAAGTGGGGAGGGGGCTCGACGCTCTGCTCAGCAGGCAGGGTCATCGGGCAGCACAGGTGGTCCCACAGGCTGGGAAAGAACTCGGATGTGTGCCCTTCCTCGTCGGTGAACCGCGGCCCAGCTCAGGCTGGGAAGGGCAGCACTTCCTCTGGGGGCTCCCCAGGACGCTCAGCACGCATCTGACCCTGGAACTGCTGGGGCGCCTCCAGGGAGACCAACCCACCCCGCCCCTAGCTTCGTGGCAGACACACAGACCTCGGAGTGGGTGGCTGCTCACAAGTCACCCTGCTGATGGCATCTGGCCTACAGAACTGCCTGTGCCAGTGGGAAGGGGTGGGCACAGGCAAGAGGGCATGGGCTCTTCTCAACAGCAGGGGCTTCTGGGCATCATGGAGTCCATAGGAGTTCCTGCGGGTGCAGCAGGCAGGGGAAGCCGGGAAGCCTCAGCACTTTAGCCGTTTGTCCTGCACTGGGCAAACCCTCTCCCCTCACCTCACCTCTCCCACAGAGATGTGACTGCCACTGGGGCTCGGAGACCCACTGCACTCGCCTCCAGGGTACTCGAGAAGTCCCAGGCATTTGGAGGGAGAAGAGAAGGGCCGCCCCTCAGGAAGAAGGGGCAAGTTTGGGCCTGAAGTAGAGGCATGGTCAAAAAGGCAATTAAAGCTTCATGAGCAAATGGGGACGCTTGGGTGGCTCAGTCGGGTAAGCGTCCAGCTCAGTTTCGGCTCAGGTCTTGAACTCATGTTTCGTGAGATTGAGCCACACAGTGCAGAGTGAGCTTGAGATTATCTCTCTCTCTCTTTCTCTCTCTCAGTAGGTAAATAAATAAATAAATAAACAAACTAAAAAAAGAGAAAAATCTTTATGAGCAATTAAGACTAAAAGTTACAGTAGCCTCTGATATGTGTGCTTTTCCCATGACCGCCAAGCCATTGACTCGGGTACTATCCACTTGGAGGTAGCGTCAGATCCCACCGTCCCACATCTGATGCCAATTTCAAGTCTGGGTGGTCACCCATGCTTCCGGACAATGCATATAAACTAGAAGGTGCAACAGCCTTCCCTCCTCCCGCCCCAGTTTGATTAATTTGCTAGGGCAGCTCACAGAACTTCAGAGAAAAACTTACTTCCAAGGTTACCAGTTTATTATGGAGGATATTACTCAGGAACAGCCAGGTACAAGAGGTGCAGAGAGCGAGGTGTGGGGAGAGGGTGTGAGGATTCTTTTTTTTTAATGTTTATTTATCGGGGGTGGGAGGGAGGCAGTGGGCAGAGAAAGGGGGAGAATCCCAAGCAGGCTCCATGCTGGAACTGTGGGATCCATCCCATGAACCATGAGATCATGACCTGCACCCAAATCAAGAGTTGGACATTTAATGGATCGAACCACCAGGCGCCCCAAGGGTGTGAAACCCCTATGCTCCCCAAGCCCGCCACTCTCCCCCAAACTCCACGTGTTCACCAATGTGGGGAAGCTCTCCAGACCCTTTTGGGTCTTTACAGAGGCTGCATCACACAGGCACGAGAGAGTAAATCATTGCCCACTGTCACTGAACTCGATCTCCAGCCCCCTCCCCTCCCAGGAGGTCGGGGCTGGGACTGAAAATTCCAACTCTCTATGGAGGGTTGGTTGGCTCCACCGGTACCCAGCCTTAGGTGACCCAGGGGCTTCCCATAAGATCATAAGATGCCTCATTGACATAAAAAAAGACATTTTTTATGACTCTCATCACTTAGGAAATTCAAGGGTTTTAGGAAGCCTGTGCCAGGAACAGGAATGAAGACCAAATATATGTTTATTATAAATCACGTAACTGCTTCTGCTCATACTTGCTTTATTGCTTACAAATCCCCTTCGTGCCTATTATTTGTGCAATGCCCACGACAGCTCTGCCTGCCGTATGCGTGGACAGACGGGGGCACAAGGAAACGGAACCGTAGCCTATCACATGCCCGGAGCATGTCGCCCTGCCACCATGCTGTATTCCCATCTGAGCCGCAGGATAACCCTGAGGGGTAAACCCATCCATCATGGAGCCGAATCGCAGGCATCCTCACTGTCCTCTGCCTGTGAGCACAGAGCCGGAAGGCTGGGGAACCTCACACTTGCTGTGTGTGCCATTTCGTGACCAGCTGAAAGTCAATTCAAATGTCATGCTGCAGGGGCGAGGAGGGCGGGATGGGCTCCCTGGGAGCAGAGGCCTCTGCATACCCAGCCAGCAGCAGGATCGGGCACAGCAAGGAGCCTTTGCAAGCAGGGGCATTGGGACAGAGTGAGATGTAGCAGAGGTGTGTCAGCAGGCAGGGCCACCATCTGAGCCCCTGCAGAGCCTTGTACAAGAGGCACTCGGGGCGCCTGGGTGGCTCAGTCAGTTAAGCGTCCGGCTTCGGCTCAGGTCATGATCTCACGGTTCGTGGGTTCAGGCCCCGCATCAGGTCTGTGCTGACGGCTAGCTCAGAGCCTGGAGCCTGCTTCAGATTCTGTGTCTCCCTCTCTCTCTGACCCTCCCCTGCTTGTGCTGTCTGTCTCTCAGAAGTAAATAAAAAACATTAAAAAAAATAAATTTATTAAAAAGAAAGAGGCACTCGGACAAGAAGCAGGACTTTGGAAACCACTGTTGGCTAATTTGCATAGGCTCTACCTCCCACCCTCTGCTCCACCCCCAGGCCCTTCCTAATTCCTCGTTTTCTATCTGCTGGATTCTCCACTCCTCTCCACCCAGGCCTTCCAGACCAGCTGCTCAGCTTTGGTTCTGGTCTCTCTTCGTGATCTCTGCCCCCTGCCTGGTGCAACACCTTGGTGTCTCCCAGCCGGCCCATGCTCCCTGGCCACTGAAATCGCAGGAGCCCAGCACCCCAGACCCATACTGTCCCCTCTGTGAATAGACTACCAGAATTGTTACCCCATGTCCAGCAAGCGCACATGCGTGGGCGCCTTCCCTAAAGTGCAACGGGGCATCACCCGGGTCTTCGGAGCCTGAGCCCCACGTCGGTGAGGCCGGCACCTGAACGCCTCCCATCTTAGCCCTGCTGAGTCTCACTGTGCTGAGCCAGGGATGAGGAGGGCAGGAATCGGAGCAAAGGTGGCAAGAACAGGGCTGCCCCTCGGGCAACATGGTAACCCGGAACTCCACAGGTGGGCAGTGTCAGCCCGTGACATGGGAAAGATGACAGTCCCGCCTGGTGAGGCGTGGCCCTGTAGCCCTGGCCGGCCATGTGCATATCCATCATCTTCTGGAGCAAAGTCTCTCCCTGGCTTGTCCCTGACTCCTGGGGACAAGGAAGGGGTCGCCAGCTATAGGATTCACTCTCCAAGAGGGATCTGTAGGCCATGAAAATTTTCGGGGCAGGAGATTCTAGAACAAGTGAAAGCACTTGGCCTAAAGCTTGGGGAAGTGGCTGGAAGGATAAAGGCTCTGGGAGTTTCCACTGATGCAAGAGCCCTCCTTGGACATGCCTGCAACCAGACGGCCCCATGGCTGCTCCTCCTTCCGGCCAAAAATGACACTGGACACTTCACGCTTCCAAACCCTTTTGCACCCATTTCCTCCCCGAGAGCCTCGCTGCCAGATGGTGAGGAAATCAGGCAAAGGCTGTTCCCCCAGACTGATGAGGCAACTGAGGTCTAGGGAAGCAAAGGGACTTGCTCCGGTCACAGAGCGAGTTAGCAATAAAGCGAGACAAAAACTCAAGCCCCGGAAACTTTCCATGGTATCTTGGTTGGTCTCAGAAGACCCGGGAAGGGGGAAAAGCCAACAGCACCAGCAGGCCGGCTCCCAGGCTGCTAGAACTCTCGTGGCTGCCCCTCACGAACTCCTGATAGGGCGCTCGTGAGGGCACTCGTGGGGGCACTCGTGGGGGCAGGACCTACCAGCCTCCTCACGGAGGGAGAAAGGAAGGCATGACCTTGCCTTGCCCGCCACTCTGCAGGCTACTCAGGGCTCACCCT
>NC_043716.1:10941433-10946637 GCF_006229205.1 Suricata suricatta | reverse complement strand
GGGGAGAGCAATGCAGCAGAGATGGGGAGTGCAGCGCAGCAGAGGGGGGAGCAATGCAGCAGAGGGGAGAGCAATGAAGCGGAGGGGGGGAGAGCAATGCAGCAGAGTGGGGCAATGCAGCAGGCGGAGAGAGCAGTGCAGCAGTGCAGTGGGGGGGCGGCCACACAGAGGATTAGCCATGACTGCTTGGGCTCAGGGCTCAGGGCAGGCTGACACAGAATACCCAGAAACAGCTGGGGTAATAAAATTCCGCCCTGGCCCCCCTCCATGTGGGAAGGATCCCAGGATGTCACCTTCGCCAAATGACAGCCAGGAGCCCTTGCCGATGCGTTCATTTCCATCCCACACGTGTTAACAGTGCCTGATGTCCTCACAAAGCCACAAAGCCCAGAACCAAAACCAAATAATTAATGGAAAAAGTGCTTGGACACCCACCCCCACCCGGCGCAGACTTTCTAAGAAAACCCATATGGGCATCTCCAGACTATCAGGAAGCTGAGGGCAAAGATGGGGTCGCTGCGGAAAGCTGGGCCACCAGCCTGGGCTTCAGGTAGGAGACAGCTGCCTTCTGTTCCTCTCACTTCTGCTCTTAACTGTGTCTCTTCAAGGGACCCTGGCAAAGACTGTGAGCTGACCCAGTTCGAGGCACCGTGTGCACTTCATCACCATGCTGCTCAGACACAGAGATGCTAAAGTTAGCGCTGGCCAGTGGCACGGCGCTCCCCCGCCAGGCTGCCGCCCGCAGCCCTGCAGAGTCATCAGTGCAGCTCCGTTCAGACAGGGATGTGGCCACACGGGCAGCCAGGGCCGCATCCGGCTAGAACCATGCGTCTACCCCCTGGCTCAGGAAAGAACACGCACGCACACACCATGGGACATCTGGCACTTGCGCCAACATCAAGAGCACAGCGTGGGCCCCTGGTGACAAGGAGCTGACTGTCCCAGCCATGGAGCCAGGACCAGACATGCCATTAGGTCTGCAGAACCCAGCTCAGAGCCCAGCTCAGGCAGGGGCAGGGAGAGCGCCATGGCTGGGGGAGGGATGTGGTGTCCCAGGTGACACCAGTCATAAGAGACAAGTGGCTGGCTAACCAGTGTTCTGTGCTCTCTTGGCTCTTGGAGCCAAGGTCTCAGTCACGCCCAGCTGGCCAGCCAGCTCTGCGCTCCTTGGGCCATGGGCTATACCAGCAGGCCCAGCTCAGCATTCCCACAAAGGCAAGAGGCACCCGGAAGGGGAGGGTGTTTTTGGATACAGAGACACAGTCCCAGAGCCCAGTGGGTGCATGGCCGTGCCCTGGGAGCCAGCTCCCTAAGCCAGATCCCTAAGACAGTTTGGGTTCCTGCCCTGTCCCAATTCCCCAGCCTGTCTGAATGAGACGCATGCACACACACTCACACGTGCACGTTCATGTGCACTCACACGCTCTCATGCGCACAGCCACACACTTAAATGCTCACACACATACATGCTCACGACCAGTCTGTAGTGGACAATCGGGGTTGCGAGCCAGTGTTCAGGGTCCTCCCTCCAGGTCCCCAGGCCCACCTGCCCACCTTCTCTCCATACATACCCCCTTTTCTTGTGTCTCCTCAACCCTTGCCCCCCACCCTCCACCTCTGCCACTCGTCTAGAAAGCCCAGCCACACCGCAGTAGGCCCCATGCAGCTCACAAGCCTAGGAGAGTCACAGCCCCTCTCTTACCTCCTGTCTTCCAGATATGTTCTCTACCGGCGGAGCTTTACTGTCAGTCATGTCAGTCAAGGCCTGACTCTTAGATCGCACTCACAACTTTACCTCGGCAGCCCAAGAGCGGGCCCCAGGTCGGCAGGGGATGTCACTTCCCCTGGACCCAGCAAAGGCACATCCCAGGGCAGAACTTGGTAAAGTTAGTGGGTCACAGGGTTTCAGAGCTGGACTGGACCTCGGCTGGGGGTGCTCACCTCACAGATGGAGAAACCAAGGCCCAGAGTGGGGTGTGAATGACAGGAGATAGGACCTTGGCCTCCCTCCCAGGTGCCAGGCTGGTTCCCTTGCTTCAGCCCAGCAGCATCTTCAGGGTCAGCTCCCTGGCACCTATGAGGGTCCTCTGGGGCACCCGAAATTAGCCAACGGATTGCTGGCTGGGGATCCAAAACCAGAAGATGAGGGAGCTCGGCAAGTGCACACAGACGGTGTCCAGCCCACCTGCCCTTCCCTGCGCTCGCCTTGCCCACAGCGCCATCTACTGTCTGGCCTTCCTGGCTCCCTCCAAAGTCCCCAGCCGCCAGCTCAGGGGCCTCAGGCAGTGAGCCAACAAAGCATCCCTCTGTAGAGGGACCCCACCCCCACCCCCATGCCAGCTAGATGGCCAGTGCTCCTACTTCCTGGAGAGGAAGAGCCGCCTCCTCCCAAACTCACCCTCTGGGGAGGCTGTGTCTCCCTGCAGCGAGGGTGACCAACCCAGGACTGAGGGGCTCTGGGGATGCAGCAAGTTCAGGGCTAAACCCCCGAGAGGCTGGCCAACAGGCAGGTTGGCTGTCCTTCCGCAGATGCGGACTGCCCTAGACACCGGCTGTGGCCCCTGCCCTTGGAGAGATGAGTCTGAGGCTGGGACACAGTGTGGGACAGCGGGGCGTGGGGGGCTCTGGGGTGGGGTGGGGCGCTGCACATGGACCCTGGAAGGATGGCCGGTGGGTGTCAGGCAGAAGAAACCACGCAAGCAGGCTTGGGTGTGAGACAGCAGGCACTCCAGGGGGAGCAGAAAGCTGGACCAGGCTGCCCGGGAGTCCCCACTCACACCTGCCATCCCTCCCAGCCGAACCAGTAGCAACAGCCCTCTAGCTCTCCCAAGGATGAGAGCTTAGCGGGGTGTCCGAACATGCTGATAGTCTCAATCAGCTTTGACGTCCGTGACAAAGCAATTTGCCTTCTATCATAGTTAAGACACCAAAGCCTGCAAACCATTTTCTTTTGTAAATAGCAAGAGAGCTCAAGGCTACCTCATAATAACGGGCCACCGGCTCGCTGTGTTCCGACTCTGGAGGGAGTTCCCAGGGCCGGAAGGGCACACGGCTTCATCTATCTTATCTCTCCCGACATGCCGTGCATAGCTGGGCCCGCGGCGTTTCACTCCCCCCACCACCCACGTCCCTTCCTTTGCAGAGTCTCAGCACTGCAGATGCAAATGTCACAGATGGAGACGCGGCCGCCCTCCATGCCACGGCAGTAAACTGGGAAGAGGCCAGCTGCTGAGAGCCCAGTAAGCGCGGGCTGCAGGTCTGTGCCCACAGCACTGGGCGAAGCAGAAACTGCCCTTCCTCACAGCACACGGCGCCAGGCACGGGACAGGGCTGGGGGCACAGCGGAGCAAGGCAGGGGCTGCTCAAGCTCTCTTGGAACACTCAGGCCAAGAGAAAGGCCCAGGGGAAGTAGTGATACTAGGGGGGACACATGCAGGGGACGCAAAGGGCTGCCTCACTCAGACCAACCAGGGCAACTGTGCCCCTCACAGGTCCTGGCAACATCTGGAGTGGAGACATTTGAGACTGTCAGGGCACCTAGTGGGGAGGGGCAGGTGACAGCGTTCACCATCCCCCAGCGAAGAGGATGGCCCAAAATGTCAACCATGCCAACGCTGGCAACCTTGACCTGGAGGGCGGGCTCAGAGGGGGGTTGTGAGAAGCGTGGATGGCTGCCTGGAAGAGGCGGTACGAGTGCACAGGAAGCCCCCCCACAAGAGGACGAGTCACCAGGGAAGGGCAGGGACCAGGATGACTGAGCGTGCCAGCAACGGGACACCCAGCAGAGGGGCTCCAGGGGCCAGGGAGAGGGCTCCCACTTTCTGCTGGCAGGCGTGGGGCGCCTTTAAGCAACTGAGAGCTGGGGCACTGGGCTGTGTGGCCCTGGGCCCTGGCCCGGGTTCACCAAGTGTGAGGGAAGTAGCGTGCGGTGTGGAAGGATGGAGAGGTGCAAGGAGTGCTGGGGAACCTGGCTAGAAGGCCACAGGCTGACCAGGTGAGCAGTGGCCTGCTGAGGACAAGGCCGGGGGGTGGGCAAGAGCATGGAGTGAAGGCCGCTGGCCCCTGGATCTCTGCCCTGGGCCCCCATGAGGGGAGCACACAGGGACGTTTTTGGCCAGGGTTCAAACAGCAAGCTCCCTCTTGGGCCTAGACATACCCTGGTGCCCTGAGATGATTAACTGGGAAAAGCCCCATTAGTCCCTCTGTAGCACCTCACCTTTTCACCATTTTAATTACAAAGCTATTTGTGACCTCTAACAACAGAGACCATGCAGCTTTAGTTCCTGGGCCCTGCAGGCTCGCATTGTGCCTGGCACACAGTTTGTTGTGGGCTATGAGTGTTTGTTGAATGAATGAATGGATGAATGAATGAATGACAGGCAGAGGAAAAGCTGTTCACAAGGAGCAGCAGAGTGAGCCAGAAAAGCAGTGTGAGTCACAGGGTTTCAAGGAATAGCAAAGGTCTTGATAGTTTCCTTTGGAGTGCAGAAGCTTTTTCTCTTGATGAGGTCCCAATAGTTCATTTTTACTCTTGATTCCCTTGCCTTTGGGGATGTGTTGAATAAGAAATTGCTGTGGTTGAGGTCAAAGAAGCTGTTTCCTGCTTTCTTCTCTAGGATTTTGATGGTTTCCTGTCTCACATTCAGGTCCTTCATCCATTTTGAGTTTATGTTTGTGTATGGTCAAGTTTCATTCCTTTCCATGGCGCTGTCCAGCTCTCCAGCACCACCTGTTGAAGAGGCTGTCTTTTTTCCATTGGATACTCTTTCCTGTTTTGTCAAAGATTAATTTGCCATACACTTGTGGGTCCAGTTCTGGGCTCTCTATTCTATTCCATTGGTCTATGTGTCTGTTTTTGTGCCAATACCATACTGTCTTGATGATGACAGCTTTGTAGTAGAGGCTAAAGTCTGGGATTGTGATGCTTCCTGTTTTGGTTTTCTTCTTCAATATTACTTTGGCTCTTCAGGTTTTTTTTGTGGTTCCATGCGAATTTTAAGATAGTTTGTTCTAGCTTTGAGAAAAATGCCGGTGCAACTTTGATGGGGATTGCATTGAATGTGTAGATTGGTTTTGGTAAAAATGACATTTTGTCAATAATAGGCAACCGACAGAATGGGAAAAGATAGTTGCAAATGACATATTGGATAAAGGGCTCCAAAATCTACAAAGAACTCACCCAACTCCACACCCAAAAAAAAAAA